>NC_067480.1:33545246-33735246 GCF_947179515.1 Apodemus sylvaticus
CATGCTAAGGCAGCCATGACATTGAATCTTCATCTCCAGGAGACACACGATGATAGCAAACTTCTTGTACCTTGGCTCTTAATCTTTCTGCTCTGTGTTCTCCAGTGTTCATGGAGTCTTGGATGCAGGAGTTGTGTTGTAGATGTATCAGTTGGGACTGGGTTTCACAGCTCTGCATTTTTTTTTTTTGGTTGTAGTTTTCTGTAATAGGCTCCTGCTGCAAAAAGATGTCTCCTTGATGAGGGGTGAGGTCTCCATTTATATGTGGGTATTAGGATAATATCTGGAGTATAGTTGTGGTTCATGATGGTTTAGTAAAGTAGCAGTTGTAGGTTCTCCAAGATCCACAACTTCACTACCCCTGGGGAGTTGACTAGGTTCCCAGGACCAGGCATGATTTGCCTCTTATTGAGTGAATCTTACGTGCAATTCAAGAGCTATTGGTTACCAAGGCATGCCTACATGGAAGCATTTTATTTATATATGTAGCTGGGCGTAGTACCACAGACCTTTAATCCCAGTACTTGGCAGACAGATGCAGGTGAATCTCTGAGTTTGAGGCCAGCCTAGTCTACAGAGAGAATGCCAAGACAGCCAGAACTACACAGAGAAACCTGTCTCAAAAAAAAATAAAAGTGGGTATGTATGCATGTATGTATGTATAGACTCAACGTGTATTATAGGTATTCTTAGGTAGCTAGAGAACAATCTGATTCCTCATAACTCCTTATGGTTATTTATCTCTCCCCCTTCAGTGTTCACCTCCCTCTCCTGTCTCTAACTACCCCACCCCCAATTTCTCCTCTCTGCAGTTCCCCTGCCCCCATTTTACTTTCCTGGTTTCTGCAGTTACTCCAGGTTATAACTCACATTTCAATAGTTGGAGCTGGGAGCCTCAGATGAGAGAGAACATGCAGTGTTTGTCTTTCTGGGTCTGGGATTCCTCATTCAATATGATTTCCTAGTTCCACCCATTTATATGCAGTTACCTGTCCATGAGTTCATTTTCTTCCAGCTGAATTGTATCCATATAATGCATAGTGGATATGGGCCACATTTTTACTGTCCATTCATCAGATGAAGGCTATCGTCTTCACTTCTTAGCTACTGTGAACATTGGTGAACATAACTGTGCAAGTATCTGTAGAGTAAGATGTTGGGCCTTTGGGCATATGCCCAGGAATGGTATAACTAGGTCATATGGCAGATTTATTTTTAAATTTTTGAGAATTCGCTGTGCTGATTTCCAGAGTGACTGGATCAATTTGCAATCCCACCAACACACATTCCACACACACACCAGCATTTGCCAAAACACTTTCCCCTTCTCTCTTGAGTCTTGAGGAAAGATACAGATGTGATTTAAATGAGACGCTTGCTAAACAGAAATCACAGTTCTCCATTCTACCTACCAAGCGGTTGATTAACGCTTGCAAATGTGATTAACCGAGTATCATGTGGCAAAATAGAAGTCAGCTTTTAGCAGTCCTCCATCAGGAGTCAGTGAGCCCAGCTCTTAGCTAAGAATGTGACAGGCTTAGGAACAGCCCTTCCAGGATGTGACAACTGTCTTATAGCTAAGAACTGAATCCTCATGGCCACCCATCAGGCTCCCCATAAACATCTCTGTGCAGTCGGTTCATCCATGTGGTCAACTGAGCATCCTCTACCTTTGTCTCATTAGCGGTAGGTCACCGTGAAGGTCTCCAGGCCTTGGTGATGATGTTCTGTAGTGATGTAAAGGTAGAAACCTGTATAGAGGAAGCATCTTCAGCAAGCTATTCTCAGGTTTTAAAATAACATTTTCTCCTTCTGCAAATGACCTCATTCATCTTGTCTGCAGAGCCAGTTAAATCTATAGTTTTTAGTTTTCTCTGTTATTTTTTTCTTCAAGGACATTTTTCTTAAATTATTAGTTTTGTGTTGATAACTGAATGCCAGGCAGCTGAATACACACGTGTCAGTGGTAAATGCAATCACCACCAATTAAGCATTCCTTTTTCAGAAGATTGTGCCTGTGGCTGTGAGTTGTTTGACTTACCTTTTGTTGCTCTTTTGAACTAGGGTCTTACTGTGTAGCCCAGGCTGTCTTTGAACTTGTGAACTTCTGGACTCAGCATTTCTCATTCTGAGTGCTGGGATTTGATTCGCCACAATCAGTTTGCACTTTGTGATAAAGATTTTGGGAGAGAGGGGTAAGAAATGGAGGGAGTAAATTGGAGTCTTCCAGAGTTGGTAGGTCTCCAACTTGGATTGCCAAAGCTAGCCTTGAATTCAGATCTGCCACCTTCTGGGTGCTGTGATGAAAGTACCACTCTTGGCCTGAAGCTTTGGATTGCATGCATTTTCTTCTGGTGTTGGCAGGGGATAGAGGGTGTTCTTAGTTTGCAAGGTGAGAATAAAACAAACCGTCCTCAGATTGTGCTGAGGGCCACGGACTTTGTGTGTTCTATACTCAAAGCCATGGATCTCGGGTCTTCAACTACAAAGGTTGTAAGTCTAGACAAACTTAGGATTGGAAAGGTGGTAGAGGATGTCTGAAAGGCACTGGAGGCAGCAGGCATCAGAGTGCAGGTCTAGAGAGCCCATGTCAGAATGGATGTTCCAGTAGAAGAGTACATAAAAAATCTTTAAAATGTTTTATTTTTAGCATCTGTGTGGTTTCCCCTTTTCCCTGTGAAAAGGGGGAATAAAACCCAAACACTCACCTCTTGGAATCAGAGATGAAGTGTGCATACATCAGATGCCTAACTACAGCATCCTGAGAGGAAGCCCAAAGCGGACGGGCTCAGGCAGACACCTCCATAGAATTGTAGAGCTGTGGGGCCTGGAAAAGTCATGTGACATAATCAATCGTAGGCTGTGTAAACGTCTGTCCTTTCTTTCCAAAGAGGAAGACAGTAGTCCCCACTAGGTTTGTGACATCCTAAGTTGAGGTGTAGGGCTGGAGCACCATCTTGTGGTCAGGCTCAGGACAGGACTATAAAAATAGCTCTTGTTTTGTACCTTAACACAGAACTATATAATTCCTAGTAGATTCTCCTGTGGCTACCTAAGACGTTAAGAAAAATGTTTTCCATTTTATGTATGCATATAGTAAAATATGCATCCACAAATGCATGTATGAATATGCAAAATGCATAAATCCATAAATGCATGTATGAATATGCAAAATAACGACTTGTGTATGTGTCCGTAGAGGTTTAAGCTTCCACTTTTGGTGTAGGACTTTTCAGGCTTAAAAAAATAATAAAATAGAGTGAGAAAAGACAGATGTATAATAATATATAATAAAGTGTAATAGGTGATTATCTCTCTCCAGTGCCAATCACTGTCTTTATAGCTCAATAATTCCCTCAATTCCCTTATGCTTGTGGAGGTTTTTTGGGGGTGGGGGAGGGTTTAGGACAGGGTTTCTCTGTGTAGCCTTCACTGCCCTGAAACTTGCTCTATAAACCAGAGAGGTCTGCCTGCATCTACCTCCCAAGTGCTACCATGACCCCCGTTTCCCTGATATTCTTATGACTGCCTATGCAATGGATAAGGCATTGGTCAAAGAGCCAGCCCTCCTGGGTGAGCTCTGGATGAGCGTGGTCTAGTGCTCTACTCAGAGTCCTGGAGCCCGCACGGTCCTCTTACCCACGGATAAAGTTTATTCTTCTGGGGTCGGGAAAAGTTGTGCAGAGATTGATCCAGTGTTTTAAACAACTTCATAGGGAACTGTGGAAACATGCTGATTTCCTCGTTTTCCAGCCCATTGCTGCATGTCAGTGGTTTTTTTAAAAAAGGGATTTAAAATAAATATAGCCTAAGAATTTGAGTTCAGAGACTTTTTACTTAGAAGTGTGTTGAAAGTATGCTCCCTATGGAGAATATGGGTCTTTTTACTTGCTAGCGATTTTATATACTAACGTTACATTTGTTCCCTGTGTAAATCTATCCATCCATATACAGGGTTTAGAAGCCTGAAAGCTGCCAAGCAGTGGTGGCGCACGGCTTCAATCCCAGCACTCGGGAGACAGAGGCAGGTGGATTTCTGAGTTCGAGGCCAGCCTGGTCTACAGAGTGAGTTCCAGGACAGCCAGGGCTACACAGAGAAACCCTGTCTCAAAAAAACAAACAAATCAAACAATAAACAAACAAACAAACAAGCAAATAAATAAATAAATAAATAAATAAATAAATAAATAAATAAATAGAAGCTTTAAAGCTGAAGGGAAGTGTCACAAGCCAGTTTTTACTCCCAAACTGCTTCCTTTTGCCTCTCTCTGAATTCAGCCAATATTAAGCGAGTGCAAGTAGACTAGGAATTCAACTTTTCCTCCCTAGAGGACTGGGAGGTTAGAGGGCAGTGTGGTCTCAAACCTTCCTAATGCTGTGACCTTTTAACAGAGATCCTCATGTTGTGGTGACCCCCATCCGTACTATTATTTTCATTGCTACTTCATAACTGTACTTGGGATACTGTTATAAATCATAATGTAAATATTTTTGGAGATAGAGCTTTGTCAAAAGGGTCTCCAACCACAGACTGAGAACCTGCTATAGAGCGAAGAGCAGGGAGGGAGGCTAAGAGAAGGGATGTCCGCACTCAATTTGTTAGGCTTTCTAGTCATCTCTGTAGCCATTATCACTTGTCATGACTGGAAGGCGTGGCACCGGAAGGCGTGGCACCGGAAGCACTCAGATGGGATCATAATGAAATTAGAGATCCATTCCACCTAAGTGAACGGGGATCCTGTACCCAGAGATAGGCAAGGCAAGTGTGGGCAGGAATTCAGCGAGGTCACCAGGTGCTACTGGGGACTGACTTCTCCAATCAGCCTTGAAGGCTAACGTCTCGCAAAATATCCTAAACAAGAAGTCAGGAAAGAGTAATCGAGTTGGCCAGTAAAATCGCCAAAGACAAAGAAGGATGCTTAAAGAAACCTGCAACAGATTCTGCGTAGAGTCTGGCATTTTGCACATGCTGGGTGGGTGTTCAACATGTTTGCTGTCTTGTGTTACATGATATAACTAACCCCATGGTGTTATGGAGATACTTTGATGAATCTTACTCACAGAGATGTCAAGTATGACATCAGCACTGCTGGGTTTGGTCTGTTCTGTGGTTAACTGAAACAGAAATTAAAGCTCAAAAACCGAAACAAACAAAACAAAAAAACAACTAAAATTAAAGAAAAACAGAAACAGTGAACCACGAAGATGAGTTCCAGGCCAGGCCAGCCTTTAAAATCAACATTTTACTAAACCTACTGATTTAGCCAACTAGATTCTTCTCAAATGCCTTCTGGAAACAGTCCTACTAGCTGTGATACTGTGTCTGCTACACAAGACACAAGTTCTACCTTTCTGGCCAGTCTCAGCAAGAGGATCTTGTTTTTCGGGTAGGTGGAGATGTGGCTGAGGGGGGGGGGGGGGAGGCTGCAGAGACAGCTGCCTTCTCCACACCACTGTATGAGTCCCCCCTCGGCCAGACCACAGCTTTAAACGATATTGTTTCTCATCTCAAAGGCATTTCTTTCTAGCTTCAGAATGAATGCTGGTAGACTCTTTTGTCACAGGCCTGAGGACTTATGCTCTTGTTTTCAAAGTGGGGCAGACCTATAGAGACCAGAAACAATACAGAACAAACTCAAGGTTTTATGGATCAGGGACAGAATGTTACTGCAATCTCGCTCTGACCTGCTGCCATTCCCTACCCTTGGGATCTCTGTCAAATGAATTTACAAGAAATGCAGGGCTTCATGTAGAAGACAGATTACAGAATAACATGAGTGGTTACTGTGGAAGTAAACACTCTCACAGGTGACTGGCTGATGAGACCATTATGAAGACACTATAAGGCTTAAGAGGCTATATACTGTATCTTCTAGTGTCTGGGACGGTTTTCCTGAGGCGTGTTTTCCAGTTTATATGATCAACTGACCCTTTTGAATTAACTCTTGCTGTGTGTAGGGGGTGGGAAAGAATGTTGTCGCTGACCTTTGAGAGTTCTCTGCTAGATAGGAACCTTAGAACATATAGGGCAGTGCAGAGAGTCATGCCTCCACCCAATGCCAGAGATATAACTCAGATTCTATTTTTTTTTTAAACCAGAAATCAAATAACAGGACAGACGAAAAAGCAAGAAAAGGTTCTAAAGCTATTAGAACAGCTGGGCTTTATCAGATGGAAAGACGACTTTCTTCTGTGGGCCCGATCCATGCCCCAAAACTTCCTCCCTTTCATAAAGCACTCGAAAGCTCACTAGTATTTCCTTCCGTCCTCTTTACCCTTCAGTTTCTCCCACACAAAATTTGCATTGTTGGAGATACAGGTGGGCCTGGAAGCTGGTGAAGAAGCAGGCGTCCTGCTGAGAGCAGGCTGTGTCCTTCTATAAATAAGGCCGTATTGGATAAAAGTTCCAAAAACTGTACCCAGTCCTGAGAGACTCCATTTTTTCAAAAGATGTATTCATTTTTTTTAATGTATATGAACGTGTATGTATGGGCAGATGCATGTTGTACTCAAGGAGGCCAGAAGAGGGTATCAGACACCCTGGAATTGGAATTAAGAAAGTTGTGAGCCACTTCATGAATGCTGGGAACCAAAATGCATCCTGTACAATATAGTAAGCGCGCTTTTTTGTTTTGTTTTGTTTTGTTTTGTTTTGAAGACAGGGTTTCTCTATAAAAGAAAGCACAAAGTTACAGGTCAGACAGATGTAAGCCATTAAGCAGTCGCTGGGATTTGAACCTGGGACCTTTGGAACTGCAGTCGGTTGCTCTTTACCATTGAGCTACCGCCGTAACTCTAGTAAACACACTTGACTGCAGAGCCCCGTCTCTGTGTCCTCAGACAATATTGTAGAAGCAGGTTTTGACTGCACTTTGAGGATGCAGTATGGCTGCACACCTGTGTGAACACGAATGGCACCAACTGTCTGGCACCAGAGAATTATGCACACAGAATAAGACAGCTTATGCCTGCAAACAGAGACGTCACCACTGTATAACGTATTGGGAGTGAATTAAGACACTAGGGGCATATTGACATTTTAAAATCAAATCAGGGCTACCAGACCCAAGAACCTCCTGAGCACGCTGGAGGCAGGAGAGCCAAGCTGGGTCTCTGCTTGGGTGGGTTATGACAGCCCCCCTCCTAATACACTTGGTAGTGTAGTCTAGCTCCTTTCCCTACATGTCCTACCCACACACACCCATCTCTGTACAATGCACACAAGCACACCTCTTAGGATCTCAGCTACTCCTCCTCTCAGAGCCCTTAATGGGAACCCCGAACAATGATCATGACTGCTGAGGATCATGGAGCCTGCTGCTCCCTGCAGCGTCTTCTCAACTTCTCTACTATTTTAAATAAAATCTCCTTGCAACTTTGCAATCACGGTGAGCTTTTACTTCAATGCTGAACAAAACACTAAGAACCTAGAAACAGTCAGTCCAAGCAACAACCTGGACTACTGGTACACACTAGACAAAGGAAAATGGCCAGCCAGCAGGATTCACAGTGTTTTGTAGAGGCAGCCAGGCCATGGTGTCTAGGCAAGAAGGGGTGTGGGTGAACAAAAACCCTGATCTCGTCCTGTTACTCTTCTGGGGTTCAAAGTGGCCCACATCAACTGCAAGCCCAAAAGAACTCACCTGGACACTAGGAAGAGGCAGACACGTTTTGCTACGTGGTCCCCAGACAAGGCATCTGACTACCAGATGTGGACATCAAGGACCAATAGGCAGAGGACTCCCAACTGTCCCAGGGGCTCAGCTCGGTACCTGATGACGATGCCATCTGCACTCGCTTAGCTGTCCTGTTCCTTCGGCTAGACCTGGCCTTGCCCTCATCCTGTCCCTTTGCTCTCAAACCTGTGACACTCACAGCCACAGCTGCCTCTGCAACCTTTCTTGCACCAATATAAAAAGGAAAGATATCTCAAAGAATAGCTTTTTATTTGTATTACAACGAAATTCGCATATGATATATTTGACTATACTTCAAGGCTGGAGGGAATAAAATACACCTAGCTATACAAATTATACATAGTAATAAACCAGTAAGTAAGAGAAACAGAAAAAAGTGAGACAAATACCCATCCCCTGAAAGCACCTGTCCACCTGCAGGGGCACAGTAAGAGCAACGGGGCACTGCCCCGTGCCCTGAGCTGTCGCCTCTGCCGTCTCACTGCCTTGCTCCATGATGATGCTGTACCCCCTTGCTGCCTAGCTGGCAACGCTGGTCTGCTCTGCTCTCGGGCTCTCTTTGGGCTTGGAGTAGTCCCAGGGCCGCCTGCCCTCCGTGAATCCGTAGAGCTTCCTGAGTGCCACTCGCGCGGCTTCCTCCTCTGCGACGAGTACAGTTTCCCCAGGTCCCTCTGCCATCAGCTTTTTGTCACTAGGAAGAAAGCAGACAGGGATCTGAACGCCAGGAAGACAGAGCACAGGAGGCCGTTATGCCTCCCATCCCGGTCCACTAAAGACAACAACCTATGAGGCCCACTTCCTCCAGCCAAAGCGCCCGGCGGCGGCACCAGGAGCAGGAGTTCACAGGATTGGAGCCCAGTGGTGGCTCACTCCTTTGATGCCAGCATGTGGGAGGCAGAGGCAGGCAGAGCTCTGAGTATGAAACAGCTAGGTCTACACGGCAAGCTCCTTAGATTAGAAAATCTTCATACAAAGATTGGAAAAATATTCACAGAAAATTTAATCTAGTTATCTTAGATACTCAATGTCCACATCTACTGCTCTAACTGAAGTCTATGTCTGCCTCTTTCTGTCTGTCTCTCTGTCTCTCTGTCCTGCTTCCCCGCCCCACCCTTCTCCCCGGGAAAGCATTTCACCACTGAGCTACACCTCTACCCCACTTTAATCTTAAAACCTGAAACCAATTTCAAACAAGTTTATTTCTAACAAAACTAAACGGCTCTAAGTGCTGGCACTTTGACAGACAGCAAAGCTCCTTTCTTCCACTCTGAGGCTTGGTTGAAGCTGCTGCCAAGAACAGATCAAGATAGAAATAAAAGTTTTATATAGAAAATACAAGATGAGTTTATATCCCATGAAATTCTATAGCACACAGCCGTCCAAAAGTGACTCAGCAGGAGCTGGAGGGAAGGCTCGGTGCTTAAGAGCACTGACTGTTCCTGCAGAGAACCCAGGTGTGGTTTCCAGGACAAACCCAGCAGCTAACAAACATCAGTAACTCCAGTTCCAGAACTGATACCTGCTTCTAGCCTCCACATGCATGTGGTGCAGACATACACACAGGCCAACACTCACACACATAAGATCTTTAAGTTACTATTAGCAAAACACAGATAACGTGTCTAGGAATAACAGAAAGGGGAAAAAAAAAAAAAAAACATCACCACCATCAATAACAAAAACCAGATAATGACCCTATTCGCCCTGCCCACCGTGTAACTCTGGGTGGCCTCTCTATAGACAGTTTGACCTCAAACTCAGAGATCTGCTTGCCTCTACCTCCTGAATGCTAGCCTAGGATTAAAGACATATCCCCATGCCCAGCTCAGGGATACAATTTTAATGCTGTTAGAAGTAACACTTAAAAACTGGAAGTCTATCTTTAAGGCCTCCAATGAAAGTTAAAAAGTGAAGAATGGATTTTTACTAACCAGTATAAGCCAACAAAATATAAAGGCAAAGCAGTTGTGCTTCCAGACTGCCTGGTGAGTCTAGACTCAGGAGCTGAAATGTTTCTCTTCTTCAGTTCCTCTACGAGGAGTCCCATGGGATTGACGACGGTCCACATCTCAAAGAGCTCTTTCCCCGTCATTTGTGTTATTAAAAAGTCCTGGGCATAAAATAACATTTAAATTAGAACAAAGAATAGTATGGCCAGAATTCAAAATCTATTTTTACCATGAAAACTAACAGGCAATGAATGGCAGAAGAAACTTTCTGCACTAAAGCACTGCTTGCAAAATAGAGATTACAGAGTGTGTTCAGTTGCTGGCTTTGGAATCTCAGTTTGAGCTTCTCCCTCATGGGCTCACACATGCAAGGCCAGAACACAATGTACCGGAGTTATACCTGAATGCCCCATAGGTTGTTGTTTGTTTGTATTTTTTAATAAAAACTATTGAATTTAAAATGTTTCAATTTCAAACCTAGAGAAAATGATGTCAAGCAATATAACCTATGAAAAGTAGTCAAAGGACAGACTCCAGCCTTAGAATTCAAGAGTCAGATTATTGGAATTCAATGTAGAAGAAAGCATGTGTCTGTCTACTTACTAAGGACACATCCACAAGGATGCGCCTTCCCTCCATGGTGGACTGCAACCCATCTTAAACCCTTAGCTAAAAATAAATATTTTCCCCTTAAAAATAAACCAAACCAAACCAAAAAAAAACTTAAAAAGCTAAAAATAACTTAAGTCTTCAGAACTCACACCTACTTTCCACAGCACTGGCAAAAAAACCTGAGACAACAACCACAAAGTTACCACGAAATAATCTGGTCCTTGCAAGCTTTGGGGTAGGAACAGTCAGTTCTACCGAGACCTAGCAAAGGACTGCATGAGAAGAAGAAACTCCCCTTCTCCCATCGAGCAGGTCTGAACAGGCGCATCTACCCATGACCCACCCTGATGAACAGTGCGGCCCTCTCAGGTCCACTGCTCTGCAGCAGGGCTCCAATCACTGCAAAGAAAGTCCGACGTAACACAGGCAGAGGGACCGGAAACTCCGCACTGAGGGTCAACTGCTCCACCGCCAAGTTCCTGGCCACGTGACAGACAACTGCCTCCCCAGTGAGAAAGTTAACTAGACTCTCGACACCTTCACTGGGCAAGTCTGGGAACTCATCTTCCAGAAACTGCGTGAGGCACCGATGCGAAAAAGACAGCCCTTGTTCTGACAGTTCCTGGTTGTCCTTAAGATTCAGGAGAGCCGCTTCCTTCTCTATGCCAAGGTTCCGACGTTTGGCCTCTTCGCTTTTGATGTAGCAGGTATTGATAAACGCAGTTTTGAGAAGGTCCAACGAAAAGGTTTCTTGTAACCGAGCTCCAAAGGCTTGGATCTCGGCATGGTAATCCCAGTTTGGCTTCTCTGAGCTGAGGAGGCAGAGACAGAGACGTAAGAGACGGTAAGGAGGAGGGCAGGGCGCCATGAAGATGTGCTCTAC
Source organism: Apodemus sylvaticus (assembly GCF_947179515.1). Lineage (NCBI taxonomy): Eukaryota > Metazoa > Chordata > Mammalia > Rodentia > Muridae > Apodemus > Apodemus sylvaticus. The sequence goes on from NC_067480.1 coordinate 33,556,388, forward strand.
CTTTATTACATAAAGGAAGGAGATAAAGTTTGTTTCTTTTATTGTCGGGTTCTAACAGCTTAAATACAAAGAGTAATGCAGCTGAACACTGGCAGTCCTCTATTACAGGGTACGTGTGAGCTGTGGACTTTCCCCTTTGCCTTAACTCTATACAGAGACAGGGTTTCTCTGCATAGCGCTGGCTGTCCTGGAACTCACCATATTAAAGAGACTGTTCATATCCTGTTAGGCTGCTCTTCTAGCTTTTAAGTTCCTTCTTTCTGCTCTAACAGTGAAACTATGCTCTCCACCTAAGTATGAACAAATTATAACTGTACAGATTCGGGCCACAAACTAAAAGCAATTATCCTTAAGTTTATATCCTATTTATTTAAATCTCAGAAATATCCAGTTACATAAGCTAGTATCAGTATTGTGTGTTAAAACTTCATAACCACAGGCGAGGGTTGAGGATGTTGTAATTCAGTGGTAGAGCGCCTAGTAGCAGACACAAAAGCCTGGTGTGTGCAGGTAACGGACACACACAACAACAAGGATTAAAATGTCTTTTCCTAGAGAAAAATAAAACCAGAATGAAACCCTTTAAAGTTAAGAGAGAGGAGAAAAATAGAAGATCTAAGTTGAAAATCATAAACCTAAAGTTGTGTTCTATATTTTTTTCTAGTTTTTAAAAGAATTATTTATTTGTTTTATGTATGAGTACACTGTCGCTGTATCAGATACACCAGAAGAGGGCATCAGATCCCATTACAGATGTTTGTGAGCCACCATGTGGTTGCTGGGAATTGAACTCAGGACCTCTGGAAGTCTAGTCGGTGCTCTTAACCACTGAGCCATCTCTCCAGCCCCAGTTTTTTCCAATTTTAATTCATGAATCTTAAAATACCCACCTGTCTATTGGGCAAGGGAATGGAAATTAAGACATGATTCTGAGTTTTGCTTATTAAACCACAGTAATTTTGTAACAGAAGGTGTATTCTCACTGGTATTAGTGTAATCGGGATCAATATTCTCCTGGAGGGCAATATTAAAATAGTAATCAACATTTCAGCTCAGGAATAACTAGCTAACTAGAGACAGTTCCCACTTCTTTGGTGTACTAACAATCTAATGGAAGTCAAAGGCTGGGGTAACTCTAAGAATGAAGTCGATCTTCGTGTACTTTTGTCCACAGAGTATACAGATAGTGCATGATGCAGGATCAAATATAAGCATGATGCACTTTATGAAAATGTGTGTTGTTGTTGTTGTTGTCTGTTTTGATTTGTTCGCCCTCCCGCCCCCAGGCAACAAGATTAATTAGATCAAACTCCTAAACTTTTACACTCTTACTCCGGGCAGTGGACACAAAATTCAGTTCCATTACAGAACTAAATTTTTCTGCCCCGGTACGCAATACTGCAGAGCCAATCAATGATCCTATTCCTCTTAGAGGTCCTCAAGCGGCCAGCGATTGGGAAGCGGCAGATCTGGGCCAAGCCCCATGCCAAGCGTGGCCCTCTGGCAGACCCCATTTGTTTATTTTCGGCGGGTGAGATCTGCAGGGCACAGCCCGGCCCCAGTCGCCCAGTTCCTCTGCACCGCAGCTGCAGCCCAGTGCCCTCGCCGCCCCCTTAGCCATTCGACCCCCCCGAGACGCCTACCGTCGCACGGGCGGCGGCGGGCAGCGCAGCAGGCGCCATCGCTCCAGCTCCTTCTGGAAGCGGAAGGCGGCACGGAATCCCTTCTTCACTCCCCGAACCGGAGGAGCCAGCGTGGGGACGACCGGAGCCAAGAGGCGACAAGGGCCTTGCTGCAGCAGCCGGAATACAGCAGAAGCCATGGCAAGAACAAGGCAATGGGAGGCGGAAGGAAGACAGCCGGAGCGGTGTAGGCCGAACACGGTTCCCCGGAAATAGGTGCTGCGGCAGTGAGGTGCCTGAGTCCTAGAGGACACCGAAGAGGGAGCGTGGCTAGTGTTCTGCGCACGCGCAAGTGAATCTTTCCTGCCTATTCTGTAAGAGTGGGTGCAGAAATTACTGGGTTGCTTGAACCTGTCAGTCTCTCTTGTGTTTATTTCTCATTAAAGCAGAACAAAAACTAGTTTCTTTGTCGTTTTAAGGAAAACACTTAAATTTTCAAAAGAAAAACGTTTCTTGTTTACATCCAGTCTTAAAAGTTGCAGACTATCCATGCATCCACTACTGAGCAAATGTTTTCAAAGTTTATGACTTTACCTGACCGTTCTCCAAAAAGTCTCGCTTACCAAAACATGTTCAGGAGTGTGTTTAACTTAACCAAAATTAATGTTTGTATTTTAAAACAACTACATTTTTTTAACTATGGAGAACGACTTGGGACAAGAAGGGATGCAGAAAAATATTAACTGTGAAATTGTGAGTTCTAAAAAAAAAAAAAAAAAATCTGAATTAACGTTTGCAGTTTTCCTAACAAAATATGAACGAAAGACCTGAAGTCAGAAATGGAAGTGTCTGCTTCTATTCTCATAGTTGTATGTTGAACATCTTTTCCTCAAGAGGCACCTTTCTATGGTTCTATACAAAGGCAACAATTCCCCTGCAGTCACACAGTTTAGACTCGAAGATCTTTAATTGTGCCTGCTTTCACAAACAGCTTGTTCTGGTTACTAAATTATTTTTTAATTTATTTCCACGGTAGATATCACACCGCCTCTCTCTGGTTATTGTAATTGGTTTCCAAACAAGGCTAGTATTGCTCTACCTGTCCCGACATGCATTTTCACCTGCTTTGAAATACAGACTAAGGCTTATTACTGCCTGGTTAGAGTCTTCAATGCTAGGACTGTGCAGTCCAGTTTGAGCTTCTTCAAGGTGGAGAATCTGAATGGCTTCTTTAAACCTATAAAAGGACTTCCAATGGATTACTGATTGAAGCAAATTCTCTAAAACAGATCAGAATGGTATTAAAAGCATTGAAAATGTATGGGCCACCAGATAAGTGGATTCAAAGAAATCACAGGGCGTTTTCATTTCTGCAATATTTCATTTATTGGTATAAATAATCTGAAGTTGTTTGATGTAACTGATGAACCAGCCTGCCTACATCCTGGACTTAACAGCTAACTTATAGTAATGACAAACAACTTTTGTACCTGTTTTTGATTAAATCTGTTTCTCAAGGATTGGGCTATGCCCAACTAGTCATCTTAACTACACATGGCTCTGTACTGCCTGTTTCAGGAAATAGAAACCATGCCCTTGTTTCAAAAGGTGATTAGGACCACCTGTTGTTATGACTGCTGTGTTATGACCACCTTGCAACCATATCTTTGATTCAGGAGGTTATTACAACCAACTTCTTATGCTCACGTTCTGCCTCTGTCACTGCCTATTTGCCTGCCGAATCCTCCATTTGGACCCCACCCCCACCCCACTGCTGGACTACAAAATCCCTCTGTTCCCTAGATCTAATGCTGATCTCTTAAACCCCACCTTTATTGAGAGACAGCCAATGCACATAAATTTTAAAGGTTTGCTTTTATTAATTCTTTCTTTAATTAATTTGGCCGTAATGATTTGAGTTGTAGGTCTTTCTCCTCACATCTGTGGGATTAACAGTAATCCCAAGCTTAATAAAGTTAATGAAGGAGCTCCACACTCATCAGGAGTTTCCCCTTCAGACCCCAGATTAGGAAGAAACCACACCCCAACACCAGTTTTCACAGTTATCCTTTGTTAAGTGGGGAAGAAAAGTTAAAGTTGCTGCTTTCTGACTCAGGCAGAAAAACAGTAGCAAATGTTGTAGTTTAATTTTTAAAAAAGAAAAAGAAAAGAGAGGGCTGTGTTAGGATGGATGATATATTTTGATTGGGCATTTTAATTAGATGATCCAAAGGGGGTTATGATGGCTGGACTTCAATACTTAAATAGCTGGACTCTGGAGTTAGCCTTAGGAGGAGGACGTGACCAAATAAAGGAATAGACCTTGGTGGCTAGCTTTAGGAATGTAGTCTGATGGCTTTTAGCCGAGCAGAGGGAATGGAGAAGGGCAAAGTCTGCCAGAGCCAGGCTGCCCACAGTCCCTTCAGTGTGATGTCTCTATGTGCAGAGGCTCTCGGCAACAACAACTGTCAAATTAACCTGCAATGTCTCAAGCAGTTTCTCTCCCTCTATTGCCCCACATGAAGCTCAGAATTAACGTCTGTGTTCATCTCGCTTGTCACTCCACTGGTGGTGTCACTCCACAGGCTTATGTGGTGTGGTGGTTTTTCTTGGTTGTCCACTTGCCTACATATGGAAGTAACTAAAACCCAAACGACCAGTCACATTGGTGAGGGATTTTTTTTTCTTGATTAAATTATTTGAAATGAGAAATTCTGCTTCTAAACCAGAGTTTTGAGGTGGGAAGATAGGCCGTCAATCTGTGCCACCCTTTCTGCTGGCAGCCTACATAAAGGACATGGGAGAAGAAAAGAAAATCCTGCTTTCTTCGCTTGCTCTTGCTCTTGTAACAAGTCCGTCTTTTCACCGGCATCAGAGCCCACTTCCCTGGGATTTCAGCATATACTGAAGACCAGCTGAGACATGCAGCCTTGTGGATCGAACACCTTTGGATTCTCGGACCTTCTGTTTGTAGGCAGCCATTGTTGGATTAGCTGGACCACAGCCTATAAGCCATTCTAAGAAATCCCCCTTCCCTACTAGAGAGAGATTCATTCTGAGTTCTATCATAAGTTCTTTGTTTTGCTTTTGTTTTTCTTAAGATGCCAGTTAATGATCAGGTACAACAATTGCTTTTGAAGCCATGGTGAGGTGGTAACACAACACAGCAGAGTAGACAATGGCACAAAGCTCGTTCATTTCATGCCTAAGACATAAGAGAGAGTTCATGAAGAGGAAGGGGCTGAGGACCCAGAAGCTCCTTCAAAGGTCCATCCCCAGTGACTGCCAATCTCCCAGTAGGCCTCAACTAATAAAGGTTCCACCATTTTTTAGTAGTGCAATGGACTAATCACATAAGCTTTGAAGGGATATTGCAAATCTCAACATAGAAAACTTGTATTTTTAAAATCATGTTTCAATGAACAGAGGAAGAAGACAAATACTTAGATCCATGATTCAGTCCCAAATACTTGAAGGGACAAAACAAAATCATTTTTGTTGTATTTTTCTCTTAAGAACTTCACTAAGAACAATAATCCTCTCTTATTCCTAATTTTTTAAAGGTTTATTTATGTACTTTATGCATTTGGGTGTTTTGTTTGTATGCACATTTGCACACCAGAAGAGGGCATCGGTTCCCATGAGACTACAGTTATAGATGTTTGTGAGTCATCATGTGGGTGCTGAGAATTGAACTCAGGACCTCCGGAATAGCAGCCAGTTCTCTTAAATGTGGAACCATCACAATTCAATCTACGCTTTATAAGGGTCACCATTCTGGTTTCCAGTTGGTCAACATCCATTGAACACTGGGCAGAGACATACTGAGGAAGAAGAGAGAGTGAGGTATTGAGAGTTTGTTTTAACAATTGGTGAATACTTTTTGATGTTGTTATATTGGGGACCTTGCTTACTCAATCCTTCAGTGATGGCATGGACAGTTGGTACACAGTGTACAAAAAGATTAAAAAAATAGCAAAGGTAGTGATGTCTGTAGATTGCCTGCAAACAAGCAATCTCAACCAAGCAAAGTCTGTAAATCTCTTGGATTAGCTAAGGAATCAGATCCAAATGTTCTTTAAATTCCCCATGAAGAAAAGTATAAAATAAAACAGCTAGAGTTAAAACTGCTTAAAAACCAGGGTAACTAAGTCTTGATAAGGAATTAAGTCTATTCTACTGAAATTATGTTTGTAAAATCTAGTTGTGGGAAAGTTGACTCTAGATGCAATGGCCAAAGTAGAAAACTAGCAAAGTTCACTAGTGGCTCACAACAATCCAGAACTCCATTTCTAGGGCATCTGATGCCCTCTTCTGGTCTCTACAGGCACAAATAGAGTATACAATACACATAAAATGATAAAATAAATACATCTATAAAAACCTATAAATGTCAATATCAATCTGATGTAAGCATTTTAATATATAATTATACTGCAAAAGTCTTGATGCGGTAGTAGTTACAGAGACCTTCTGCATGAAATAGCTGTGTTGAGGAACCCTTAGAGAAGTGGGGTGACCAGTGCCAGGCAATACCTCGACTAAAACCTCAGGAGCAGATTCTCTGCTCTTACATCCTAGGCTTTTGAAGGCTATGTGTTACCTCACTAAGTTTTAGAGTAATTTGTTACTTGGGGAACAAATCAATTGGGTGAAATGGCAACATACATATTCCATGTGGTATATATGCATCCCATGTGGTATGTATGTATCAGCTGGCTATTCTCCATGTTGAGTGCCGCTGCGGAATACATGTCAGGGTCAAGATGTGGTTCTGAGTCCTCACCTTTCTCCCACTCAGGGTGTTCACTGAGTGAGCACACTGCCTGGAAGGATAAAGTGGAACCTGGAACAGGTAGGGTCTACAAGATCCCTGTCCAGCTGGGAGTGAGTGCCTAAGTGCTGGGGCAGGGGACACAAGGGGACAGGACTGGGTTGGGGGTGGAGTTTCTCCAAGGATCTTAGAGTTACAGCTCTTTTAGATAAAGGCCTTCTCCAATGGCCTTCAACAAAGCAGCTCTCTTAGACAATCTTAGCTGTGTTCATACATTTGTTCAGGTTGGGCTTATGAACCAGGGCTATATATGACCTTTGGAGGGTGGGAAGGGTTTTTCTTTCGGTGAAGTTTCATTGGCTAGAGTTTAAAGTACTGGGACTATCTCCTTTGCATGGAGAGTCATTCCAGGAACCCCTGCTGGGCAGGTTCTTATGAGGATTAGGGGAGGAAGTTGAATTTGTAACTCTGCCAAGGTCTACTTGACTTTCCCCAGTGTATCAGTGAGGGTTCTCTAGAGTCACAGACTTTATGGGTAGTGTCTTTATAGTAAGGGAATTTGTTGATGACTTACAGTCTGTAATCCAACTCCCCAACAATGGTCAGCAGCAGCTGTGAATGGAAGTCCAAAGATCTAGCAGTTGCTCAGCCCCACAAGGCAAACAGGCAAAGAAGAGGGAACCTTCCTTCTTCCAATGTCCTTATTTAGGCCTCCAGCAGAAGGTGTGGCCCAGATTAAAGGTTTGTACCACCAAGCCTGGATCTGGAACTTGCTTTGCCCCATATGGCCTTGAACTCAGAGATCTCCTTGCCTTAGTCTCCTGGTAAGCTTCTATGCCTCAAGATCTCCATGCCAAGATCCAGGTCAGAAACTTGTATCTCCCGGCCACAAGATCAGGATCACAAGTGAGCCTTCCAATTCTAGATTGTAGTTCATTCCAGTCAAGTTGACAACCAGGAAGAGCCACTATAGCCACGAAGAGTGTGTGGGGGATGAAGCTCCCAAACAAGGTCAAAGAGGAGGAAGCCATGCTGGCAAAAGGAGTCCATCACTTTGTGCTGAGCTCAGAGGAGCTGTCTGGTCCTGGTAGATTTCAACCTTAATTAGCATAGTTGTCCCACAATTCTTTATTTCAGAAATATATTGAAAGGTAGGTTCTAGACGGACAGATTTGCTAAATGTGGAGAAGATGAACAAATAAATATTCTATAGCTTGTACAAAGTCACAAAAGCAAGAACTATTTAGACTTGGTAGAGCAAAAAGCAGGGTTTCCTGGAGTGAACTAATAATGGATATTCAACAGTCGAGAGGGCAAGCAAATTTATTATGTTCATAGAAGCAAATCACAAAGCCTAATTTCCCACTAACCCAGCATGACTCAGACTTTACGTACTCTCCCACTGGGAATATTCACAACTTTATGGAAATGTACGCGTTGTATAGGGGCATTCTCGGGGCTTAGAGAAACAGAATGGCACCAGGTGACGTTTCTTGAGTAGGAAAAGAAGACAACAGAGAGCAAGTGACTGTCTTTGGAACAGTGAGTGGTGCCCTGAAGACAATGGCCTTCGAGATATGCCTGTGCGGGTGTGTTATCAGACTTCAGTCTTTCCCCAGAGACAGGCTTTTAGTGGAGGGCCAAAGGTAATTATTTATTTCATTGGCGGTTCAGACTTTAGGAAGACAAGGAAGCACCAGAGCAGCTTCTCCCATCATATATTGCTGCACCCTCTTGCTCTGTTGGTAGGGTAAAGTGTAGTCTGAGATGACAGTCCTGGGATTATTAGTAAATTTCCCTCCACCTAGTGAAATTAGTCCTGCCTTTCAACCACCCTATTTGCAGATTCCATGTCCTATTACTAGAAACATTCAAGAAACAAATTCTAAAAATAGAGAAAGATGGGATGCTGGGTGCAGAGTCTCTACCTTCTTAATACTTCTTTAAACAAAGCAGGATTTGCGCTTGAGTAAGAGGAACGACCATGGTTGGACAGGAATACTAACAGTAATCCAAACCATGTGGCTGGAATGATAAACATGGAGATGGTAGACTGTGTTGGCTATAATTCAAAGCTCCCAACTCCATTTGTCCTGCTTCTCATTTTGTGTAAAGCTCAAGTGGTTTGAGCTTTAGGCAGAGAACAGTTTATGAGCAGACAAAATGGGTAGATGAAATCAAGTCTCCTTTACTCTCTGGGACTGACCATGGTATCAGGTCTTTGGGGGAGGCTAAGATGAGTTAGCCCAGGGACAAGATGGCAATGAGATTCTGTTTTCAGTTTATACCACAGATTTAACATCCTTTGAACAGATAAAAAATTATTGGTGTATATAACAAATTCGGGGGCCCGGAGAAATGCCTCAGAGGTTAAGAGCACTGACTGCTCTTCCAGAGGTCCTGAGTTCAATTCCTAGCAACCACATGGTGGCTCACTACCATCTATAATGGGATCTGATGCCTGTGGTGTGTCTGAAGACAGAAGACAGAGTACTCACATATATAAAGTGAAGAAAAATCTTAAAAAAAAAACAAAAAACAAATTCAGGGAGATGCTGATAGTGTTAAACATTTCCTCTTAGCTACTCAGAGTATAGCCACTAAAATTATAAACAACCCCAATGCTTTATGCAAAGGAGCCTTACTTTAGATGCTCATCATTTAGATGAATTGCATTGTTTATACATACCTTAATATTTAATGTATTATGGTGAAAACATATGCTGTCATAGTTCAGTGGCTTCAATATGTGTCCTCATGTGCTATTGGTAATTCATTAGTATCACAGTGTTGGTTTTGTTTTATCTTGTTTTCATTTATTTCTCTCTCTCTCTCTCTCTCTCTCTCTCTCTCTCTCTCTCTCTCTCTCTGTGTGTGTGTGTGTGTTTTGTTGTTGTTGTTGTTTCTTGAGACAGGGTCTTACTCTGTAACTCCAGTTTCCTTCTACCTCAGCTTCCCAGTGCTGGTAGCCCTGGGTGAGCTCCTGTGCCTGCTCTATCACAGTGATAAACAAGACCCATATCAGATGCTTTCATGGAGGAAGTTAACAAAAGGAACTAGTTCCTTCTATTTTGGTTGGGGTTCAAAAGATGTTAGAAGAACCGAAATGTCTGTAGGCGATCGTGGGAAAACTAGAGATTAACTACAACAGGCTTGGAAAGAGATGTGGGAGATGCCAGCATAGCACACGGGGAAGCCTGGGATCCTAGCCAAGCCTGCCTGCCAGGAGCTAGGAGAAAAGAGGGCGCTCTCTCCAGCGGGAAGGAGAGTCTGCTCCATGAGCAGAGAAAGCAGGTGAGATAGGCTGCTTTCTCTTTCTCCCCATCTTCTCGTCTTCCTGTCTTGCCACTGTACAAACATTATCAGGCGGCAAATTCGCAAGAGTCTAGGAAGACTGCAGAACTAAGCCTTCTATGGCACAGACCGAGTGGAGAAAGAGTGGACAGCAAACAGGAGAATGACTCTCAGGAAATTATACTCAAGACGCAAAGCTGCGAAGGTGAACCGCCAAGGCCAAGGGAGCATGCTGACCTGCTAAGCTAACGCACTTTAAGTCATCCAAATGTATCACAACATAGAAACCTCATAAAACTAGTAATTACTGAGAATTGCACCCATTTGTACCAATACCATTATAATAAAATTATCAACATATTCCCTCAAGCAATCTAGTGTAAGATGCAAAGATTTAGACGTAGAAAAAGTGATGATAAAATGGGTAATTCATGATGAGGTCCAAGGTCAGGAACCTGGGCTAACCATCACGGCTCCTGGTACATAATCTCTGCTTCCTACATCAGCAGTACAAGTTAATACTATTTTCACTGTAGAAATGCAATTCCTTGAAAGGCTATCTAGCTTGCCAATGATGTCTCTGTCACTTAACCACAGATCTGACTCTAAAGATTGGGCTCTTTTTGTCTCTGGGAAAAAGTGACAGACGAGAGATCATGGCTGGCCATCAATGATAGAACATTATTAACAGGCTTCACTAACTCAACAGTGCAACTCAGAAATCAATTCCCCTTGTGTATCTGGAATCCGTCCATTTCAGGACTGTTAATTATTGCCTACTGCCACCACTTGAACCCATTGTCTTCAGGTCTTGCCTCTACATTTCCAGAGGCTTCCAGCCAACTTACTTGACTAATGTCCAACGTTTGCCATAGACGATTGTTCTCTCCTCCCTAAACTAAATATCTTCTTCCATGGACTCCAAACCAACACACACGTTCTCCTAATTCACCGGACACACTATGTCCTCTCTCTGAGTCCCCTATCTCTTGATCACCTCTAAATGTTGATGTATACAACTATCTTCTTCAGTTACACCAATGGTTCTCAGCCTTTCTAATGCTACAACCCTTTTCTATACTTCTTTATGTTGTGGTGAAACCCAACCAAAAAAATTATTTTGTAAATTTGTTACTGTTATGAATTGTAATGTAAATGTCTCATATGTAGGATGTCTGATACGTGACCCCTGTTGAAGGGTTGTTTGTCCCTCAAAGGGGTAGCTACCCATAGATTGAGAACCACTGACTTACATGTAATTTTTTTCTGGACTTAATTATATTCTCATATCTGTAGGAACAAGATATATACTTCAAATTTCATATGGATTTGAACACAACACTGTGTTTATGAAATATGGTATAAAGGGGAGCTAAGATTAAAACTTAATTTGTTTACATAAATTGCTTTCAAGGTACAGTTAAAATGCTTTAAGTACACATAAAGAGTATATCTGAGCAAATAAAAATAATAAATCAGAAAGCTTTGAACTCAACATGGTTTGAGTCCAACTAAAGAATCATAAATGCCAAAGAATCATAAAAATGTTAAGCCACAGCTCATAAGTGGCCTTGTTTGATCTGTCCCACTGGGAAAATTCTAGTTGTATAATTACAATCTTGTTGGCAGCTTCTGATTGGTTGAGCTTAAGTTTTGTTTTCCTGTACTACAGGCATGAGTCACGTACTCCAAAAAAAAAAAAAAAAAAAAAAAAAAAAAAAAATGGGTCAAGTTAAGTTTCATGTTTACAAATCAGGAAGGGTTAAGGTCTCTGAAGAGGTTTAACTGGCTTTGTGTCCTCCGATAATCTTCAGGCTCAAGTAAACACTGGTCTCATGTCACCCAGGAGGGCTCAGACTCACTATGTAACAAAGGACGATTTTGAACTTCTAACCCTCCACACTGGGATTGCAGGTATATGTGTCACCATAGCCATTTTGTGAGGTCCTGGGCCTCACACACACTACTCAAGAACTCTGTTACCTAAACTACATCCGCAGAGCAGAATTTCTAAACACCTGCTGAGAGACTAACTGCCTTCCTTGCTTATTTTGAACCATCACACTGCCCTCAGAACAGAAAGAGACTTGGTTCCTCTCCTGTGCTGCCAACGACAGAGCACCTCTGGCCCTGCCGGTGCTTGCGAGATGCATTCCATCCATTTGTATGACTTGACCTTCTGAGGTGGCATCTGCAGGCCAGGAAATAGTGCCACTCTTCCTACCGTGTGAACAGCCTGTATCCGCCCACTTCTCGCCTTCGCCTGGAGACCCGGTAGACATCCTCAGACATTTTCCTGCTGAAAACTGAAGCCCACACCAGTTTCTTCCTCACCTACTCATCTTGGAAAGTGGTAACGTAGCCAGTCTTCTAGTTACATGACCTTGTTTTTATCTTTCTTTCCTGGTCCATGTCTGTCCTAGGTGGCTGTGTGTTGCTGTGATAAACAGCATGACCAAAAACAACTTGGAGAAGAAAGGATTTATCTTTCACTTCCACATCACAGTCTGTCATTGATGGAAATCATCAAAGCAGGAGCTGAAGGGAAGGACCCAGGGGCACAAACCGGAGCAGAGGCCACGGAGAAATGAATACTGCTTTCTGGATTATCCCACTTGGCTCACACAGCTATAGTTCTTGTACCACACAGGACCATGGCCAAGGAGTGGCACCATCCACAGTGGGCTGGGTCCTCCCCAATCAATCATCTCACACAAACACACACACACACCTCAAAACCACAGTTGTCTACAGACCAATCTGGTAGAGGCAATTCCTCAATTGCCATTCCCTCTTCTCAGACGACTCTGGCTTGCATCAGGTTGACAAAATGCTAGCCATCACAGTGTCTACGAGAGCTCACTCACTTCACCTTATGTCTGTCATCTGATGTCTGTTCATCTTTGGAATCCTTAGAGGCTACCATCATCTCTCAGTTACCTAACTTCCTGGGGGACAACTTTGCTACTCTTCTTTCTTTTACATTTTTTTTGAAGAAGCCAGGCTTGGTAGTGGAGCCCTATAATCCCAGTGACTGAAGTCAGGAGGATCAATAAGATGAAGGCTTTCTTGCGCGAAGGAGTTGGTTCCAGGACAACCTGGGCCGTTTATGAAGCATCAGTCTCCAAATAGAAAGTAGAATGTAAGAAGCTAAGGAAAAGTCTGAGTGGTAGTGCACATGACTGATGTGTGTAAAGCCCTAGTTCCACATGTACACATGCTGTTCCTCAATACACCATACAACCAACCATCAATCAGTGACTTAAATTAGAAGTAGCTGTGCATGATGGCATACACCTGTGATTCCAGCACTAGGGAATCTGAGGCAGGAGGACTGTGAGTTCAAAACCATCTTGGCTACATAGCAAGATTATATCCAAACCAAAATCTTTACAAGGTCTCCCGGCTGAGCATTTTCTATTCTGTCTGTCTTATCTTTCTCCCTCATATCCACAGCATAACAGGTTGCAGTCCTGTAGCTGCAGAACTCTGCTCATCTCGGGGGCCATAGTGTGTGCTGTTTCCTTATCTAGGAGAGCATTTTGCCCATGTTCCACAGGGCTTACTGTTAGGGTCCAAGCATTGCTGAAGGAAGACACCAGACTCAAATAGTATGCACAGGCAAGGAGCGTTTATTCTGCAGAAATCACCAGCATGCCTGCAGGGGTCAACCATGCATTAAAATGGCAACCACCAGAGGGGCTTGTAGGCCTCCTTTTATGCAAGGCTAGGGGAATTTTCCAGAAGGATCAGGTAACCTCTAAGATGACTAATAGAGGCAAAACTGTGACATTAGTACAATTTTGATTGGTTGCTAAGTTTGTTTCATTATAATTGGTGAAACCTTGAAGAATTTTGGAAACCAGCTGAGTTCTGGCCTCAGCTAGGTGTCCTAGGAACTGACTCAGGTCCACACTTATCCTCCCTATATCAGAGTCATCAAAAGCCGGGCAGTGATGGCACACGCCTTTAATCCCAGCACTCGGGAGGCAGAGGCAGGTGGATTTCTGATTTTGAGGCCAACCTGGTCTACAGAGTGAGTTCCAGGACAACCAGGGCTATACAGAGAAACCCTGTCTCAAAAAACAAAAACCAAAACCAAAACCAAACCAAAACAGAAAAACAGAGTCATCACTAACTAAAGAGTCATTGTCAGTGGCTCTCTCTGAGGAACAAAGTATGCTTCTAGGGGAATTCAAAATTTTTATTTCCAAGAGTTTCAAGTTCTTGGACCTTTCTTCTCACTGGCTTAAATGTCTTTTCAAGGAGGCCTGGTCACCTGTCTGAGATTGTATCCTCTTCAAACAGAAACTGAGATACTGCTCAACTCAGTCCGTTTCCGGGAGGACGATTTGGCTTTTTTTACCTTCACCAAGGTCTTGGTTTTTCTTGGGGTTCCTTCCGGGGGGGGGGGGGAGGGGGAGGGGGGAGGGGAGAATCACAGAATTATAACGGCGCGGCTTCACTAAGGAATACGGGAGCCGCGGCGGTGCTCGCGAGCTTACGGCGGCGTGGCGCACACGCGGCCAGGTTGCCCTCAGCAACCGGCGCGTCCCCGCCCGGCGGTCAGCTGATGGGCCGCCCGCGGGGGAGGCCGCGGCTCGAACATGGCGGCCGAGATCCACTCCAGGCCGCAGAGCAGCCGCCCGGTGCTGCTGAGCAAGATAGAGGGCCACCAGGACGCCGTCACCGCCGCGCTGCTCATCCCCAAGGAGGACGGCGTGATCACCGCGAGCGAGGACAGGTAGAGGTGTCTGGGAGCACGCGGGGGCCAGGGCGTGAAGTGGTGACGACCACGAGGCTTGCAGATCGTGGGGTCCGCGGCTCTGCCTCCCCTCTTGTTGTCACCCCGGATCGGGCGGCCACCCCCTCTCCCGCGTCCCTGTAGTCCACCGAGATCCGGGTGCCGTCAGCGGATCTGTCTTACTCCTCTAGTCGGGGACCTATCCCCCTGCGCGCGCCTTTAGTCCCGGGAACCCCAGCAGCCCCGCACCGTCCCACTGCGCCCTCTCAGTCCGGAATCTGGATCTCCAGCGCCCCCTCTATCACGGGACCCTGACCCACAGAATCTTCGTTCCCGGACCCGGCCCTGCAGCGCCTTAAACCACTGCCCAATCTACTCACCCCCACCCTCATCACCACCATCTCCACCTCTCCAGTCTCGGGACCCCGTTCCACAATTCACCTCCAGCCTGGGACCCTGACCCACAGGACTCATCCAGCTCAGGACCCTGTCTAGGGCACCCACCCATCCTGGGATCCTGGATCTCACCGGACCTCTCTAGTCCGAAGTCTTCCTCCAGACGTCTTTAGATCAGGACCCTCGCCACACCCTTCTAACCTGGGACCTACTCCGTCCATTCCCCATCCTGACAAAACCCCCGTTCCCAGTGCACACCCCTGCAACTCGGTACTCCAGCCCTGCGCTCCTAGCTAGTCTCTTGCCCCGTTGCCGCCCGAAACCTGGCCCATGGTGCTGCTCCAACCTCAGACCTTTGCCTCCTGTATCTTCCTCGCTGGGGTTCACCTGGTGCTCCAGAGTTTCTGGGTTCTCCTGGGTCCGTTCTAAGTCCCAGAGGACTAGTACCTGATACCTTGGAACCTGGTGCGGCTGTTTATTCCTTACAAGAAACCCCTGGGGCTTTCACTTCTTCCTTCTAATTTGTTTGGGGATTGAGGTTGGGGTGTATACTTTCCAGTGCTTTTCCTCCTGGCCTCAGGATCAATTTTGTTTTTATTTGTTGTTGTTGTTTTTACCACAGCTGCTAGAACTATCTGAACTCTTTGTTGTTGTTGTTGTTATTGTTGTTGTTTGTTGTTTTTTGTTTTTTTGGATTTGTTTTTTTTCGAGACAGGGTTTCTCTGTATAGCCCTGGCTGTCCTGGAGCTCACTCTGTAGATCAGGTTGGCCTCGAACTCAGAAATCCGCCTGCCTCTGCCTCCCAGAGTGCTGGGATTACAGGCGTGGGCCACCACCTCCCGGCTATCTGAACTCTTCCTGACCAAATAAATAGTTTTCAGCTTTTGTATAAGTGATTCATTCTTTAAAAGACCAGATACACTTATTTTAAAAGGAAACTTTATTTGCAAGTAAGTAATTTTATTTACAAGTAATTTATCTCCACGAATAAGAAACAGAATGTCATTTACCACAAGACTAAAACAAGCCTTTATCAATGTTCCTATGTTCTGCCAGTCACTTGCCACACTTCAGACAAGATTCATTTGGTCCAGTGATTTCATTTTACCCAAGAGGGAACTGAAGCCACAAAGGTGTTACTAGTTTCTCTGAGTCAAGGAGATACTGAGGCAGACACGAATGGAACCCAGGACTTGTCATCTGCCCTCTGATTTTCAAGGCAGTGTAAAGTGACTGGAGAAATAGCCCTTGTTTTAAAATTATAGCAAGTTTGAAACCTTAAAGGTTTAAACCCCAGTTGAGGGAAACAGTTTCCTTGTCTTACAAGTGATAGGCCCAAACTGGAAGGGCTTTGGTGAGCATGGTCTACTTTTCTCTCTAAGCTGGAGGCTGAGGCCAGCCTTTTGTCTTCGTACCTTTTGAAGTGGGTGAAACTGAGGGCCTGCCCTGTGTGGGAAAAGGAAATTTGAAGCCCCCAGCTCAGAGCTGGACCTTTGTATTTGGCTTTTGAATGAGCTTAGGGCCTTTTCTCAGGTAGTGAGCTTATTTCCTTTCTCCAGTTTACACGTAACTGACCTGAGGTGGTGGGAGACTGCGAGTATCCTTGTCTGGCTATGTGAAACAAAAATGGCCTGGGGAGAGTGGGAACCTGAGCTAGAGAGAAGGGACTGGAGACAGGGCAAATGGCAGACTGGTGGTATTTGCGTGATACAAATGGGAATTTAGACAACAGCTTATTAGAGTCAGCCAGCTTTATTTGGTAAAATATTTTCTTTGTGACTCACGCATATTGAGTAAGTTGACGAATATCCGAGATTTCCTGGGTAGAAACAGTGCTAATAAAGATTACTTAAGGCTGCTTTTCAACACATGTTCAGGGGAGTCTCGGATCAGCCCATATTTTACTCCTGCTCAACTGTCCTGCAGGATCCTGGCAAATGGCTGGACCAGCAAGGAGTTGCTACTGAAGGCTTCTAATGTGTATTTTAAACTTTTGTTGTAGGTACCCCAAGTCATGGGATTTAATGCGAGTATGGGCTGTGAGTTTTGTTCTTGTTGGTCTTTTTCTCTCAACTGTCCTATTTATTATACTTGTTCGTTTGTTCGTTCATTCATTCATTCATTCATTCAGGAACACACTATCTATTGGGTGTGAGGGCCTGGGGATAAAAGAGGGATCAAAAGCCACAGTGCCTGTGCTCATATAACTTTTGATTTATTGCTCCTTGTGACCCTTGACCTAAGGAAGCCTGTGTATATGCCTGAGGACTTAGTCACTGGGCTCCCTCTGTCAGCCAAGGGTTTGTCAGACATGCTGGTTCATTCGTCTCCACCATAACTCTAAAGGCAGCTGGCATTAAAATAGCTCTTTGCAAGTGCTGAGCAGTTTACCAAGGACATTGCCCTGTGTGTTCCGCTCCCCAGATGCTGGGAAGACACAGGAAAGAAACTGCCTGGGCCGGATTCAAGAACCATCTCTAGAGGGGGTTCTTTCGCGTGAAGGGGTGGTTTGTAGAACGGAAGGTGCTTGCACTGCTTCCAGGCAGCGGAAAGGTCTGGAGGACCATGGGAAGTGGGCCGGACCTCTGTACGCTCTAAGGTGGCCAGAGTGGAAGGTGTCTGGGAGGCCCCGGCAGTCAAGGGCTGAGGCCCCAAAAGGGCCGTGTCTGGTTTTGGACAAGAAGTTTGGAACTGGATTTTGTTTTGCAGTGAGGGACAAACTTCTAAAAACACAAACAAATGATATGATCAGAATTTATGTTTTAGAAACGGCAATAGTTAACCCTTAGAAAGCCCTTCTCTACCAGTGCAAAATTGGTGTGTGTGTGTGTGTGTGTGTTTACATCCAAGGTCATGTCCCTCCATGAGAACAGTGCAGTCCATTTCTCTGATCAGCAGTTCCAAAGCTCAATACATTTTCAAAGAAGTGCCTGGGAATGGACATTTCCTCAAAGCTCTTTTGGGACGTTTTCTCAAAGCTTTGTTGGTGCTAAGACTTGATCTGAACAGATGAACTGTTTATAGTCTTTATTCATCCCTGTGAATGATGTGGCTGTTTTACTGAAAAGGTAGCTGCAGTTGAGGATGCCCTGTCAGGTTTTGCCAAGAACACTACAGAACACAAAGTAAACATAGCATACTCTGGTGGCCATCGGATGGGTCAGAAACTTGAGGCACAAACTACCACTGAAATAATGACCAAGACCACAGAGATATTAAGTGGTAGGACTGAGGTTTGAACCCACTTCTGCCACTTCAGGCCCAAGTTCTTTTAGTCACACACCTCTGCATTAGAAGGAACCGGCGTATCCGTGAGCAGGTGACTGTCAGCAGCAGATACAGAACGACAGGACTCACTGTTGGTCTCCATCAGTGAGCCTGCCTTCTTACTGATTATCAGGATTCAAATAAATGGTTTGTACCTTTTTAATGAAACTTGGCAACTTGTGCTTTAAAACTTGCAAAAGGACCTTTTGTATGCTTTTGTTTGTTTGTGCAGATAATCTATGCGTGTGAATGCCTGCATTTGACTGTGTGCCTGGGCAGGCAGGCTGAGTTTCCTCATCTGCTCTTTCTTCAGTTTGCTTTTTACTCAGGATTTCCTGTAGCCCAGTCTGGCCTTGAGTATTCTGTGCAGCTACAGGAGATCTTAAACTCTGAGTTCCCCTGGCCGTACCCACTAATGCTGGGACTCTGGGCTTGTGCCACCACATTTTTGCTTTTGGAACAAGGTCTCACTATGTAGTCCAGGCTAGACCATTCTGCCTCAGCCTCCTGAGCAATGGGACTATAGTTATGTACCACCACAAGTCTGCTTAGGAAAAAAAGTGCCTTTGAATATTTATAGCAGGATCCAGCTGAAGTTAATTTATTACAGAAGAGCCACAGGCAACGAGGATGTCCTGAAAGGAAAAAGCTGAAGACTCAGGGGCTTCCTGAAGTCGAGGCCGGCTTTTCCAGAGTCTCTGCCAGCTGCTCCTCCATCAGTGGTGGTCCCTGGGGAGCGTTTGAAATGGTGCGCAGTCACTTTGGCAGGGCACAAGATAACTGCTGGCGTATGGGCCCACTAGAGGACGACAGCTCAGCATCCTCCAACCACAGGGTGACGGCTTAGCATCCTGTGGTACGCAGACCCCAGTCTCTAGCCTCTCTGCTCCTCAGAATGTAGTTCTCAAACGTGGGTGTTTATCAGAGTCACTTGGCGCTCTTGTGAGCCAGTGGCTATTGGGCCCTTCTCCTGGAGGGTCTGATTTTAAAAGTTCAGTTTGGGGGCCCTGAAAGAGCTGGCATTTCTATCAAGTTCCTAGGGATGATACTAAGGCCTCCCACGCTTTAAGCACCATTGGCCAAGAAAGGGATGATGTAGCTACATCAGTCACTGGAGGAATGTGCTCTTCACACCGCCCCTTTAAAATAGACCTTTTTAAATTGTGTGTGCCCTGGGAATGCAGGTGCCCTTGGAGTTCATGAGATGGTGTTGGACCCTTGGAGCCGCACTCCAGTCCTCAGTATGTGCTCTTAATGGCAGAGCCATCTCCCCCGCCCCCTGCACCGCCCCTCCCCCCTCAGCATTTTGGATATATTTCCTTAGGGTTATTTTTACAGATACCCACACCCTAACAAGAACTCTACCTGTCACTGTGACAGAATGCCTGAGGTTTGCAACTTGAAAAGAAGAAAAGGTTATTTTGGCTCATGGTTTCAAGTTGTGGTCACTCAGTCTTGTTGGCTTTGTACCTTTGGCATGGCAGTGTACCATTGCAGGGAAAGCGTGACACAGGAAACCGAGAACTCCAGTGCAGACCGAAAGGGAAAGAAGAGGCGGGGCTAGGTCTCCCTGTGCTCTTCAAGGGTACTCCCCCACCTCTGGTGACTTCCTCCAGCCATATCTCAAGACTTCCAGCACCTCCTAGTAGCATCGCCAGTTAGGGACTAAGCCTTTTAGAAAAGTACCTTTTGGGCGACATTTACAATATAAACCATGGAGCTGGGAGGTGACTTAGTAAGAGTATTTGCTCTGCAAACATGAGGGTCTGGGTTCAAATCTCTGGCTGGGCATAAAAAGCTGTGGACATGATAGTGTGTGCCTGTAATCCCTGGTTGGGGACACAGACAGGTGGGTATTGCACACCCACATGCATACACCACACACACACACACACACACACACATACACACACACACGCACACACACACACACACACACACACACACACACCACACCACACCACACAGCTTGACATCCAACTCGCTTTCCCATAAAATCAGACCACACCTAGCAGCTGAATATAATCTACCCTCTGAAGAATATTAAGTCAATGTGGATCAGAAGGCTTAATTGGGGTCCTAAACTTTCAAACTAAGAACTATTTCAGCTGTGAGTCAGGAACATAGAACTGTCTTCCTGTCAAGGAAACGAAAGGAAGACCACCATCAAAGGAAGTTCAATGATACATTTCAGAATTGGAGTCACAGCAGTTACTGTCTGCCGGGCAGAGGGCTGGGGGGTGGGGTGAGGTGACTGAAGAGATTGTCTGCAGGGCAGAGCTGAGTTGTCTGAGGCAGGAGGGGCTGATTCCCTAGACACATGGCTGTTTTTGGACTCTGCTAGGACTGCACAAAAGTGCAGACAGGCGGCTGGTGAAATGATAGAAGTTTTCAAAGACGAGTGTACTTGCTATAAAGCTTTCTAGCTAAGTCAAGGCTGCAGACCTGCTGTCTTCATTTTGACAGGGTTAGAGATGAGCCTTCTTTATTTACTACTGACACAGGAGCCTGCAAGGCCAGCATTGATTTTTTGGGTTTCTTTGGCCTAAGTCAAGCAATTAGAGTGTTTTCAGATGAAAAAAAAAAAAAGTAAAACAAAAAACCAGAACCCACCCCTCCCTCCAAAAAATTACACCAACTTTTAGATATTCTGGTAGCATTTTTCTTTTTCAACTTACCAGCTCTCTTAGTGTGTTTGTTGCCTCTTAAACTCTTAAGTTAACTTGTCTTTTGAGACAGTCTCATGTAGCCCAGGCTGGTGGTTAGCGCCTTTATGTAGCTGAGGAACTACTGATCCTCTGGCCTCCACCTGGTTTCTGGGGGTTCCTGGGATTACAGGCATGTGCCAGGAAGCCAGGTTTCTGCAGAGCTGGGGATCAGACCAGGTTTTTGCTCACGCCTGGCAAGTACTTGACTGAGCTGTGTCTCCAAACTGCTTTTGAACACTTACTAAACATATTAAGATGTTGGTAACAAAATTAGGTATTTCCTAATTATTTATGGGGACTGACTTTAAACCCAGGTTTTAGGTAAGATTTAGAAGGGAAATCTGTTGTAGGTGTCCTTATCCAGAATGTTGTCATTCAAGACCGAAGAATAGATTCCTTAGTGTGTGTTATTTGATACACCAAAGAGTGAGGTGGCAGGAAGTGCAGGGACTCTCCGGTGTTGGAGCGACCCTCACTGGTAGTCATTTTCTTTTTATAGTGTAATTTAGAAGGGAGGCTCCAGAGCTAGAGTGCCAGAGTTGGAATCCAAGTCATGTGACCTTGGACATGCTCCTTTAGCCCCTTTGCATCATGGTCTGTCTCCTCAGCTGCAGAGTGCAGATGCGGCGACTACCTTGTTGGGTCTTATGAAGAGCTGACAGGTTGATACCTTGAGGGAAAGTGCTTAGAATTGGGCCTGGCACATGGGCCAGCAGCGGGGAACTCATTCCCATTTATTTCCATTTAATTTCCTTTATGTCACCAGAAGCTAAAACATTCCTGCCTTGAGGGGGGGTTGCAGGAAGCGAATTCCTATGTCTAAACAAGGCATGAGCATTTGGGAGTCAGTTACACATGTGAACTCTTGTAGCTGACTTTGAGTCATGCCTTGTCTTTACGTCCTTATTTGGTCAGGTACAAGCTCTTTCGGTCTCATATTCATGTCCCTCGAAGATCTTGCTCCTGCTGTGTCAGAGAACCCCAAGATCAGGATTCACACCTTACAAGCACACACACACACCTTGCAAGCATACACACCTTACAAGCACACATACCTTACAAGCACACACACACACCTTACAAGCACACACACACACACCTTACAAGCACACACACCTTACAAGCATACACACACACACACACACACACCTTACAAGCACACACACACCTTACAAGCACATACACACACACCTTACAAACACACACACACACCTTACAAGCACACACACAGCCATGGCACGTTTTAGTCCCAGAACACCACAAACACGTAACACATGCAGGGAAGACAGGACAACACCAGACCAAGCCTCTGAGGGTCCTCTCTGTGTGGAGTGACATGGGATGTGCTAAATGCGTCCACTCTTGTTCGGCGTGACCCCTGTGTTCAGTACTGTTTATCAGGAGTTCCGCAGAGCTGGTGTGCCAGACATGCTAAGGGCTAGCTTTATTCACATCCTCTCTATATCACGTACCAAAATTCTGGAGTCTTGAAAATAAAAACAAGTGTCGGGCATAAACCATATATTTTGTACAAACACTAAATGGGATAAGCCACTCTGCTGAGTAAGGGAATGTTGAGAACCTTCTAGAAATTCAAGGTCAGAGACACCAGCTGAGGGCCAGCCTCGGAGGCAGGACAGCTATGTCAGTCCTGTCTCAGGCCTGACTCTGCTGTGTGTGCCTGTCCGTTTTCACTCCCGGGTTTGTCCTCCTCTTGTAACCACTATTAAACCGTGGTCACCACAGCAGCCTCCACGAGGAATTCCTGAGCCCTGGGATTTCTTCCTTGAATCTGTCTTGCCAAACTGGTGTCCTCAAAATGGCTTTTTACAATATCATTTCCCTGTGTATGACCTTTCATTAAGGCTGAGAGAGAGGCCTCGTCTCCGTCATAGGATGCAGGGAACCTTACAATATTCTGAACCCGCTTTTTTTCCTTACCTATTTCTCACTGTGTAGTGCACCCTCCTCAAGCCACTTTCCCTCCCTGCCTCCCACATCCTAGCCTTTTAGGGTGCTTCTGCTTCTCTTCCCGTTAGGGAGTAACTCTTCCATCTAAGATTGCACGCCCCCCCACCCCCACCCCCTTACTAGCAGGTGCTGGCTGCTGTTAGCATTCATTCTTCTGATCTTTCCTGGTACTGGGCAGTAAGCACCTCCAAAGAGCGGGTCATACAGCTAACAACTACCTAGCATCATTGGGTTGGTTGACCTGTTTACTAGGCCTGTCCCCCTCTGGTTGGCTTTAAACACCTGCAAGCTCTCCCATAGAAACAGAGTTGAATTGTAACGAATGATAGTGGTTTCCAGAACCCAGCTGTTTCTCTCTCCTTCCCTCTGTGTAATGCACTTAGCAAATTATTTTGAAGGTCAAGAGAGCAGGACTATGTGCTTTCTCACTTATGCAGTGTTTTTTTATACTTCCTGATGAAATATTCTCTTCTTATTTTTTTGAGACAGGAGTTCTCTCACGTAGACTAGGCTGGCCTCAGACTCACTCTTTACCCTAAGGATGGTCTTGGGCCTTTCATGTCCTTGGTTTGACCACGTTGGTATTGGGATTACATGTGGGGGCCACCATGTGGTGGCTTCTGCTGGAGCTCAGGGTTTGCTGCCTGCTAGGCACGCACCCTACCCACTGATCTCAAAAGCATCTTTCTAATTACTCGTTTTCTTCATAGACTGCACATGACTTTATTCAGAAAAGTTCCCTTTAAAATCAAAGTGAACTTGAAGCTGACAGTCTTGTACAGACTTTGGGTGAAAGGTCACCTGTCAGGACAGCTTCCTCCTCTTATCTCATTTTTTTTTTTTTATTTTTATTTTTTGGCCTGCAGGCAAAAACGTCAGTCACCTGAAAAGACTTCTAGGGGAATCAGGATGTGTGTGTGTGCGTGTGTGTGTGTGCATGCTTCAAGTTGTTGATGGGGAGCCTTTGTGAGTACTAGGTTATATATAGTTGGTTTGTAGAAAATACCACTTGGACTGGCTTTCCTGGGGTACCTGGGTACCCTCAAAGGGCCTCCTTACTACGTTTCCTCCAGCATTTCCTACCTCGTGTGCTCAACTGATTTCCTCATACCTGCCAGGGATGGTGTTTGAGGGGTACCATTTTGTCTCATCCATCCTGCTCCCCCATTCTCCCCCAGCCCACCTTCCCATATCCCCACACATCTGGCCTCTTGACATCCTTCCCAGTTAACAGGCTTGTCTACTAACTGAGTCCTGGCCTCTTCAATTCTAACAGTGTTTAAAACAGTCTAAAGCTTACAGCAATGTGTGCAGTATTGGCTCGATTGAATCACTAAACAAACCAGTAAAGGACCAGAGAGCAGAGTTTAACACTAACTCAAACCCTTACTCAGTTAGTTTATAAACCTTAGGTTTCCAGACAGCTCTGCTGGGCTATGGGAGAGCTGAAGTTTTTTGTTGTTTGTGTGTTTGGTTGGGTTTTTGTTTGTTTGCTTGATTGATTGATTTTAACCTTAAGAAAGAGTGTTGCGTGGGCCCCCATACTGATCCCAGCCTGTCTAGATTATCCTTGCCCTCTGGAGTTTGGGATTTTCTTTAGCACAGGAGTCGCACAAAATCATTTAAAAGATTGCATCTGGACTGGTTTGTCCAGTCACACAGAGAAACCACAGGAGGCATTTCAGCCGAGTGTCCATGGATTCTTGGGGGTGGGGGATGCTACTGGCTGGGGTGGGGCAGGTACTAGGGTCCCCTAGAGCCATCTCCTCGGTATGGAATCAGTAGGCTGTGAGACTGTGTCCCCACAGACCCTCCTTGAGTTCTTCTTTATTCCTTCCTGTGGTACAGGCCAGTAAGAACTTTCTTCTTTCCCTCAGCCAGGCTAAGCCCTCTGAAAACGAGGCCAGTTCCAAGACTTTAGTTTTGAGATCCACTCAACAACTGTTCACTGTTTTGCCTCCCTGTTACCAAAGGAGACACTTTGTTCTCTAGCGGAAATGAAGAGGTCAGAGTTCCAGCGACTTGGTTGGAAGGAAATTGCTATTTATTTGATAAAGGCCGACTGAAGTGGTGATGCTCCCCTTCCCTCTTCCTTCCAGGCTAGCATCTTAGTGTTCTGGAAACCATCGTAGGTGCCAGAATTAAACATTTTTATCCGTATCCTCCGGAAGTACAGTCACACTAGGACACAATATGCTTTGTCATGGCCGCAGAAGTGTTTAGAGAGTCCCAAGTCTCAGAGTTCCAGCATCTCTACTAGAGGTCACAAAAATCAGCTTTCTACCCAATTACTGTTTATCCGATGTTTAATACATCGCTTAGCTCTGATGTTCAATACAAATTGGCACCTTGGACTAACTTTGTAGCAGATTGTATATCCTGAAAATTGCTTTTTAATTAATTGGTTGAACACTACCCAGTTATCAGCATAAAATTAGAAAATGATTAAGTCGCTTTATCCCGTTTGCCTTGGGAGGAAAATTGGTGACAAGACGCTAATTGTTGCTGTTGGAGGTGGGGTGTGCTTCACTTAGGCTTCTTCAGAAATACTTCAGTGCCACTGGAGACCCCTGGTGGGCACGCGCTCGTCAGGGTTATCCTTCAGGACTCTGTATTCCAGATAAGAATGAGCTTGAGATGCTGGCACACAAAGTGTGTTTCAATCCTTTTTAAATTTTGAATGGTGATACCTAAGGGTTTTGAAGATTATTCTATCTGCCTGCATTAGTTAGCCTTCTGTCTGTCCAGACCTCCTCAAAACAGCGGCTTAAAGCAGTAGGTGTTTCACTGTCATGAGCTGTGGGTCAGTGGCATGGCTTCTCTGACTCAGGCTCACTCATGCTTGTGACCAGTCTTGTGCCTCAGTCAATGGAGAAGTAGTTTGTTCCAGGCTTGTCAAGGGTAATTCAGCAGGATACTAACATCAACGACACCCTCCCCCCAACCCCCCTACCCCCAACATGCATATTTCCTGTTACCTGTCATAGCACCTCCCAGGCTGGATAGGCCTTTCTCAGAAGAGCTCTACCATCACTTCAGACACACCGTTGACCATTACAGACACCAGATACCTTACCAAGAGGAGTCGGGAATGAGGGGATGGGGGGGATGGGGGGAGAGGTTCAGCCCCCATGGGAAATGCTGTACAATCAGATAGTAAAGGGCAAGGGCGTGCAGCAGGAAGGGGTAAAGAGTCAAGAACACGTCACATACACTTATCTGCCACAGACTCTTGATGTCATATTTTATGCTAGGTCCAGCTCAACCCACACCTTGAGGTAGTGAGAGATTTTTATTAGAATCACCATTCCTGTTTATCACAAAAGTCAGATTATCTTTGAGATTTGGAGCTCAAGTCTAGTTCAACCTAGATCTTTCTGTGCTTGGAATCTCTTTTAAAGGGGACCTTCCCACCCTTCCCCCAGCGCGCGCACACACACACACACATACACACACACACACACACACACACACACACTAATGCTTTACCGAGGGTCATGAGGGAGGCATGACAAATGTCTTTAGAACTCATGGAGTGCGGCCCACCAGTTAGCCCAGCCATGATGAGTGGGACCCTGAGACCACGAATCCTGAGGACCTCACACTGTGATGCAGTTCTGCTCTGCCTGCTGCCCTCACATCGCTCTTGATCTAAGAATTGTATGTAAACCAGGGCGCTTCCAGCCCCTCATGGGCAGCATCTCTGGCACTCACTAATGGTGCTTGACCTCTTTCAGGCCTTGCTGCTGGAGCAGATTAATGATTCAGTCGCCACCCTAGGGAAGAACTTAGATTGTCAGCAGTGACCGACACCCTTAGAAAACATTTGGAAGGGGGCTGGAGAGATGGCTCAGTGGCTAAGAGCACCGACTGTTCTTCCAATAGGTCATGAGTTCAAATCCTAGCACCCACATGGTGGCTGGCAACCATCCGAAAAGAGAAAACACATCTGATGCTTTCTTCTGGTGTCTGAAGACAGTTACAGTGTACTCACATATAATAAATAAATAAATCTTAAAAAAAAAAAGAAAAAGAAAACATTTGGAAGAATACAATTGGTAGTGAAGCTAGATTAAGATGCTTTTGCCACTGGCTTTGATGCAGAAAGGGAATGATTTGAAGTTCAGAAAGGCACACTCTTATTAGCTAACTTAGGGACCCTTTGTGGTCAGGCAGCACTGGCTGACATGACTCTCACTGGGGCTGGACAGCTGAAGATTGATTCCTTGTATCTATTTTTGCCCTCAGCTTCCTGATATTATTTAATGCTGATGAGTAGATATGTGTTCTGAGGATTTAAAGTAGGTATGGCTGATTTTTATATAAATGTTTAGGCTTGCGATTCTTTTAGGATTCTTATAAGGTTACTTTTAAAGACAAATAATAAAATAATTAATCCTTTCTTTGTAACTGCAAATTGCTGTCTGCCAGTAAGAGAAATTGGCTGAGAAAACCACCTTGCTTGCTTCCACTTTGTTAATCTATAACAAATTGCATAGTTGCAACTGTGCATGGGTTCTTGGGAATAATTTGTTTTCTGTTCTACATAATGTTATTTCTTGTAAAGGTATTGGGGAGCACACTTGTTTTTTCAGTCATTCACTAGAAGAAAACTAGAAAGTGATCAGACTGAAATTTGTTCCTTCCGCCCATCAACTATGTGTATGTATGTGTATGTGTAAGGCTTGTGGGAGAATGTGTGAGAACTCTGTTGCACCCATCAAATCTGTTTGTATATGTATGTAAAGCTTGTTTTACGTGTGTGTGTGTGTGTGTGTGTGTGTGTGTGTGTCTGTATATAGTATGAATATGCACGAAATGCTTAGAGTTGGAACTTTGTTCTATCTATCCACCAGGTATGTGTATATATGTGTGTATGTGAAAGGCTTGGAGCCTGCTTGTGAAGCTTTCCTCCAGTCATCCAGTGTGTGAATATGCCTTCCTGTCTGTCTGTCTGTCTGTCTGTTTCTGCGTGTGTGTGTGTGTGTGTGTGTGTGTGTGTGTGTGTGTGTGAAGTTGCTGGATCTTGTCTTTGCCACAACCATTCTCTGTGTATGGGTTTGCTTGTTTGAATTTTCTTCCTTTTCTTCTCTCTAATTGCTGGCTGCCATCAGCCGCAGCCCTTGTTGCGTGTTATGGGCACCAACACCCGTCAGCGCCTGCAGCACTGGTTCTGATCGCAGTCGTCATACTTTGGTGTCAAAGCTGGTCTTTGGCAATGCTTCATCTTCCTTGGTTTAGGAGTTAGTGCTTTAGTGGGAAATATATGGAAATTTCTGGAAAAGCCTGTTTATTTTTTTAAAAAAAACCATACAAAGCTACTTTTTAAAAATCGAGTTGCATCTTTTATGAAAGATTTTGTACAAAAAGGTTTATATTGTGAAGTTTTTATCACCTTCCAATGAGGGCTAGATAAAATTGGACAAGGCAGCTAGCTGGGTAGAGTCAGACAGTGTGTTGCAGTGGCCATATTGGCTTATATTTTTTAAAGATGGCTTTCTGTTTATTTCTGTCCCCTAAAGCATAAATTGGAGGTAAAAAATGTCCATAATCTTTGCCACAGAGTACCTGCTCTTTGCAGATCATGAGCTTTTCAGGAAACCTAGAAGTCTCTATCGGCGTAGTTCAGTGCTTTGAACTTACAGGAGCTCAGCAGAGACAAACTTAGAGGGTAGATGCTGTATCTCTTGCCCAGCCTTCTTGCGTCTGGTTTCTTAGGTTTTCTCTGCAGGCACTGTGTTCTGCTCCTTTGGGAGTGATCCTATCTGGGTCCAGTCTATCCACAAACCTCTAGCTGTTCCTTGTGGAGGAGGCCAGAGTCCCTGATCTGTAGTGGCCCACAGGAAATGTGACCCCTCATAGACTTGAGGATGTTCCTGGCTCCCAAGCCTGTCCCATGGCACAAGTTCACCTTGAAGGCCAGCAGACCAGTGAGTTCTTAGTTGACACATAGAAGTCTCTAGAGCAGCCTTGTTAGGATGGGCAGGTGCCCGTCATTTACGTGCAGGTGCCTGGCTCTGAGGCTGCAAACAGCTTAACCCTTCACTCAGTTTGTAGTGCTCAGCCCCGTTTGCTCTTAACAGTCATGTTGACAGACACATTCTTAAGGCTTGGGGTATTTTTGTGTTTGCTATTTTAGACAGCCACACTTGAACTCTAAGCAAAATCCAGTCCTGGAGCCCATTCCTAAGTGTGTACTTGTGGGTTTGCCAGAAGGTCCCCACGGGCTCTGTGTCGCCGTCTTCATACCCTAACAAGGATGAAAAGTCAGTGTGTGCTACCCAAGTATCCCCTCCCCTCACTGTCTACCTCTGATTAGTCAACCTGACAACTGCAGAGCTAACTTAGTTATATTAATTTCACTTCATCTATATTAATTTTAACTCAGCTCTTTTAAGGAAAACTGAGAATTTTTGGTCTAAAAGATGGGTCAGTTGATGGGCACTTGGCACCAAGCCTGAGAAACCACTTTGGGTCCCCAGACCCCACATGGTAGGAGAGACCTGAGTCCTATAAGTTGTCTTCTGATTCTATGTATTTGCTGTGTACATGTACACACACACACACACACACACACACACTTATTTCAAATAAAAGTAAAAAAAAAACCCCACATTTTATGCACATTTTCCCATACCTCCTAGTCTTGATAATTATTTTTAGTGACTAAGCTATTAAGCTACTATGCTGTTCGCTAGCACATTTCATTATTTACCCTTTTTTTTTCTAAATCCCTGATTCTTACCCATTAACTTTTAGATAAGAAATTCTCTTTTTTCCCTACTTAATTATTTCTTTAGAACCAGTTGCCTGAAATCCCTAAATCCAACAAAGTTGGTCATCATTGAACAACGGTAAACACTCATTTGTACTGGTTGGTTCTCTTCTATCACTGTGTGAGCTCGGAGGACTGAACTCAGGCCGTCCGGCTCACAGGCAGTTCCTCGACCCAGTGATCCATATTGCTGATCCTGCCATTATGTTTTCTCACCTTTTATGATCGGGCAAAGGTACGTGCAGCCAAACTCTTGTCAAAACCTTCTAATTTTGACTACTGACTCGATCTCTGAGCCCTGCAGTAGGCAGTCACTACTGTTTGAGTTTTTCCTGCTTTGTTCTCCACAGCCGTGGAGGACACAGACACTTAGTGTGGGAGACTTACAATCTAGCAACGCAGTCTCGAGCAGCAGTGGAAGGGATCACAACTCTGCGCCATTCCGTTCTCTTACACCCTTGATAGGGCTGTGGGCAAACCTGTAAGCTGTTTATATAGACTTAGAAAGATGCACTATCGTCCCAAGTATTTTTGGAAAAACAGATTATTGTTTGAAAATATGCATTGGAAAAAAAACCCTAAGGAATTTAAGGTGTTTCTTTTAGGAAGTTTCCTTTTTAAGGCTGATAGGGTCTTGGAGTATCAGAGACAATTCAACCATTAAATGAATAGAAAAGAAGTGGAGGAAAATAGGACCTAACTTAGGTGTACGAGGAGAGAGTTGCCAGGTAGTAAAGAAATTTCTGTTGGTTTAGCTCTCGCAGGTAAGGAAACGGTTTCAACACTGGTCTTCCAGAAAGTCTTGGGCTTACGGGCCGCAGAATCACTGGATCTCAGTACTTAGTGCAGCTGGCTTATTACGTAGTTGTAAGATTTTGAATAATTCATAGTAAAATATCTAATTTGCTGAGTGGTCAGGTTTGTTGCTGTTGTTTTTTTTTTTTTTTTAATTCTGGGATTTTTTAAGCTTTTAATAACTTGCACAATTGAAGCCTAGGTTTTTTTGTTGTTGTATATATAATCCCATTAAGCCAAGGAGAAACACTGATCATAATATGAAGCAAATTCCAAGGTAACTTGTAACATTGGAAAACTGTGTTTAACATGTAGATTCTTGGGAATTGCAGGGTATGTTAGTTTGATTGAGCCATACACATGGAAGAGCTTAGCAGCACAGGAAGTGAGAGGTGTGGTTTGTAGAAGAGAACTCTGGGTAAAGGTCATAAAGCTGGAGTCTAGTACCTGCTCGGAGCCTGATTCCCAACAAGGTTGCCCTTTTCTGTCCTTACATAAGTGGATTTCAAAGTAAAAGTTTCAGTTTCCTCACTTACTGGTTGGGTCCAAGCCAGGGTCAGATTTTTGCCAGCCAAGTTGTATGCTGTTTGTTGTACAAAGAAAAATGGTTCTGTTTTCTAAATACTGGAGTCTAGCTAAGTGGGATCTGAGTTTGACCTTGAGCTAGGTTAAATATCATTCTGAAGATATGTGGATTTTGGTTATTGGGTTCCAGTGATGTGCAGAAGAGATGGAGTTTTAAGATTGTTTCCTCACCACTGGGTTTCCTGATGTCTGAATGTTGCCCTTTCTGAGCACAAAAGGTATAAAATGTGTTCCACCAAATCCATGACCTTTGTGGCAGCAGAGTTTTAGTGAATTACCAACATCATCCTCTTCCTTCGGCTTAGCACTGCTGACGTGGTTAGCTGCCAGATTTAACCCTGTGGTGGCCATGTTGCAAACACAGCCAGTGAACTTAAAGCAGAGCTGCAAAGGGGCATCCTCCATCTTCAACTGTGGCCTTTGGACCTCGGATTTGGGCAGGAGCAAGGATCGTTGAGTGGAGTTAATCCTCGCCTTGGAGTTGGCCTTTTGTTTATTCCACAGCTTTGGCTTCATCCGCTGTGCTGACATGTAGCCATAGCATTTCTGATTTAAGCAATGTGGAGTACTGTCAGCACAGGTCAGGCCCCTTTGGTGAGTCAAGTCTTTGGGTAATCCTTATCTGCTCCATTGAGTTTTAAGAGAAGGATTTGTGTTGAAATAGTATTCACCCTATCATCTACCTAGAAGGACTGGTCTGTAGAGGAGAGTTCATGGTAGAGTGGTGAGGGGAGAGGGCTTGGGCTGTAACCTGAGAGGACCATATAGAGACTTGAAATACGGCAACTCAGTAGTTTCAGGGCCTGAGCTAAGTTTGGAGTCGTGGGAACTAAGTTTGTCACTTGGATCCTGGGTTTGAGATCATCAGTACTGGATGTTGAGCACAGTAGTAGCGAGCTAAGTGTGGCTCCTTGGGAGGTTTAGATGGCATTGGGTATATTAGACATGAGCTGGAGGCTGGAAGAGGCCAAAAGGCCACAGGAGAGGAGACCAGGGTGTGAGTGACAGGCCCAACCATGGTGGCCAAGCTGAAGACAGCAGAAAAACCAACGTGATGCTTAGCAGTTGCTCTTTGTTTCTTGACAAAGCAGTTAGCCAGGCATGGTGTACACACCTGTAATCTCATACTCCAGAGGCTGAGGCAGGAGAATCCTACCTGAACCAATCTGAGTAACGGAGTAATAACAACACCATGTTAAAACAGAAAACCAACAACCCCCCAAACAAACAAAATCCTGAGCAGTGATATTACAACTGTTGTACTTAAAGAATTATTAATTATTTTTAGTATTGGCAAATATCACTGTTATTCACATTTCTCATTACATTATGGTTTGCTTTTAGCTTTTATTTGTTTGCTTGTTAATCAGAATTAAAATAAGACTCCCACATTGTATATTTGGTGTATTTCTTAAGCTTGTCCCTGCGTCTTGGTTCTTTTCCCTTTCAAATTATTGTAGAAGGAATTGGGTCTTTTGTGTGTAGACTTTCCCAGTCTTGCTTTTGCTAAAGTACCTTTGTTGTGGTGTTTAGCAGGTTCTTCCGTCCTTCTGTCTTCCCTATATGCTGAAAGCAGTAGCTAGACTTAGCAACCTGGTCAGATTCCATTGGCCTTAGGACTTAGGATAAAATAAAATAAAATAAAATAAAATAAAATAAAATAAAATAAAATAAAATAAAATAGGGTTATGTGCTGTGTCATCATGTCATCTAGGAAGTGAAGATCACTGTCTAGCTTGAATCCCATCAGTCACACACAGTAGTGTCTGCAGATCCTGAGAGTAATAGGACATGCTCTACAATGTAGACACAGCTCCGGTGAACAACCCCAGAGCCTCATCTTTTTTTTTTTTTTTTTTTTTTTTTTTGGTGGCTGCTCCCTCATATCTTTACAGTCTGCCTCCCTTCCACAGAATCTGTCAGCCAATCCTGAGTTTTGTCTCTGTGGAACAGTTTTACTTTTCTAGAACTTCAGACAGAAATAGCTAGATAAATAGATGGAAATTGGGCTAAACTTAACACTTGCTAACTGTTGTGTTGCTATTAGAAATATGTGTATGTATGTATATACACACACACACACAGACACACACACATATATATAAAAGATTTATTTATTTTACGTATATGAGTACACCATTGCTCTCTTCAGACACACCAGAAAAGGGCATCAGACCCCATTGCAGATGGTTGTGAGCCACCATGTGGTTGCTGAGAATTAAACTCAGGACCTCTGGAAGAGCAGTCAGTGCTCTTAACCACTGAGCCATCTCTCCAGCCCTAGAAATATATTTTTATTTATTTATCTCTGTGTTTCTGTGTATGTATGTGTGGGTGTGGTGCAGGGATAGAGATGAGAGGAGGACCCACAAAGTCAGTTTTCTCCTCCTGGGTACCAGGGATTGAACTCAGGACTTCATCCTTGGTGGCAAGTGCCTTTACCCAGTGAGTCACCTGCCAGTCCATTACTAGGAATAGAAACAGGACTGTCTAAGAATGGCAGTGGGTGATGAGAAGCCTGTGGCAAAGTGGGCACCACCAGAATGCAGGATGCGGAGGGGAATGGGGAAGAGGAGTCTGGTTTGCAGGTCCTGCGGAGGCCGGCGGAGGCCGGCGGAG
Source organism: Apodemus sylvaticus (assembly GCF_947179515.1). Lineage (NCBI taxonomy): Eukaryota > Metazoa > Chordata > Mammalia > Rodentia > Muridae > Apodemus > Apodemus sylvaticus. Next base: position 33,589,938 of record NC_067480.1, read on the forward strand.
CCCAGGCTGGCCCAGCGTTGGCCTCTGCAGTGCATGTGCATGCTGCCCTTCGGCTCTGCTCTCCCTTGTCACTCGGCTGCACACACACAGGATTTCCTCATGTGTCCCGTGTGTGTGTGTGTGTGTGTGTGTGTGTGTGTCTCTGTGTGTGTGTGTGTGTCTCTGTGTGTGTGTGTGTGTGTGTGTGTGTGTTCTGATGAAAGAGGAGCCGAGACACAGGACGGTTTCCTCCAGGGTAGGAGACTATGAGCTGGGGATAAGCCAAGCCTCTCTCTGACTGAGGCTTACACCCCTGCTCCTTCCCCACCCCCACTGTGTGTCCATTAGCACAGTCCTTTTTTCCTCTGTTTTTGCTTCTGTGGGATACGGTTTTACTCTGTGTCCTAGGTTGGCCCCTAAGTCATGGTGATCAGTCTCATGCTGTAGCCTTCCACTACGTGGGTGTCGGCGTGCATCCCTGGACCTAGCTTTTCTTCTTTGTGTCCCGGATGCTTTCTCCATTGTCTCCTGGTGAGATTAGCAGGTGACTATGTTGACAGTTTGTTTTACTAGGAAAAGGAGTTGAGAGGTCTCAGTTTCCTTTGTATGTCATTATACAATGAACATTTCTACATTATTAAAATTATTTGACATCTTGACTTAAAATAGTCATACTGGGTGTAATATATAATATAATTATATATGTATACTATGTATAATATACTAACTTCTGTCTGTATATGTATGTAATTCTCTTTGACTAACTTTGTAAGATCAATTAGAGGATGTTGAATTTGTTTTAATTAAAAACAAAATCTTCCTGAAATACATGCAATGACAACCCAGTCGTATGCTGAGGAGCCCACAAAGGGTGACAGTCCTTATGACCTTTCCAAAAGCATCGTGACAGAGTTTCTCTGCCAAGGTTGCCGTGCTTTGCACTGAATTTGTAGAGACTCAGTGCTGCGTGTGTGAGGTAAAGGTTGATGTGCTCGGGGAGGCAGAGGCCACTGATGGAGAGAGACATGTAAAGATGCCTCACGTGCCTGCAAGTACCGGGCACAGGCGTTCACTCTCACCCATTGTGTGTGCTGATTTATTGTATTAGAACGGTCAGTTCTGTCCAGTCCGCTCTTGCATGCCATTCAGAAGAGTTTAAATAAAGATGAGATGACTGAGCACCTCTCTTTCTCTCTTTATGTCTCTGCAGAACCATCCGAGTATGGCTGAAAAGGGACAGCGGGCAGTACTGGCCCAGCATCTACCACACGATGGCCTGTAAGTCATGGGCCTTTCCACTTAAGGACCTTGTTTCTGGTACCTTGGATGATTTCAGTTTTAAAAGACCTGGCTAAAAATTGCCACTGGATTTCAGAGTGAGTGACTTTGTTGCCCAAGACCTCTGACAGGCTCTAGTAAACCACAGGAAACTCCTTTACAGAAGCAGTTGGTCTATCAGCCTAACTGAAACAGGACCAGAACTGGGAAAAAAAAAAAGGATTAAAAACAAAAAAGGAAAGGGACCATTTTCCTTTGTCATAGTTTGTCAAGATTAAGCTCAGTAGTGACTTTATGAAAATTATTTTTGTGTGTGTAAGTGCTCATGCCTTGGTAGACATGGTGGTTGGAGGAAAACTTGAATCGTTTCCTTTACTTCCATCATGTGGGTATTACAGACCAAACTCAGGTTTTTCAGCATGCGAGCCTTCTCCTTGGCCCGCAGCGGTGACTTTTTACTCAGTGGTTAGCGGCTGATCCAGCTCTGAAAAGGTCGGTGTATTCCGTCTACTGCGGTTTGACCTGCGATTATGACCAGCCTTTTCCCTGCTCTTTTCACTGTCTCCATATGTCGTACAAAGATGGAGACCAAGGAGCAACAGTTTGTAAATGGAGCTTCTTTTCAGAACCCAGGTGTGTAGCTCAGTTGGTAGAGTTCTTGCTTGGCATGCTCAAAGATCAGAGTTCAATACCCAGCACAGCGTAAAACTGTAGCCAGTGACTACATAGTGAGGTTCACGGCCAGCCTGGGCTCCGTGAGACCCTGCCCTGACTTAGAATTCCTCATACATCCTCAAGCCAGCCCACTCACCATTACTGTATTTCTGTCCTGCAGTTTTTCTTCAGTTTTTCTCAGGGTCAAAGCCATGAAGAAAATGCCCAGATGCCACCCAAGGCCAAGTGGGAGGTGATTCCTTCTGTCCCAAAGAGCCACAGAGACTGTTAACTGGAAACTACATGCCCAGCTGCTGAGGAGATTCTTGATTTAGAAAGTGTTAAACCGTGGGTCTCACTTCTCCACGATGCCAGGCCGGAGAGGGGACTGAGCGTGGGGTGGGGACCAAGCAGCGAGCTAGTCACACAGGAGTGTGTGGCATACACAGGCCTTTTTGTAACCACTGAGTGAACAGGCACTGCTGTGGGCTGCTGAGGCACTGCTCCTTCATGAGGGATTTCCTTGAGTAAAGGGCTTCCTCTATCAGATGACCCCCTAGGAACAGAAGAAGATTTGTTTTGAGCTTAATGGTTTGTTACTGAAGGTCATTGTGAATTCCTCCATAAGAGGGCTTGTGACAGTTGTCCTAGTCCTGGTGACACTGGTCACAGGTTTTCTAAGCATTCCAAAACTGTCAAATCTGTGTCAGTACGTTTCGCCAGTCAGACAACACGGCATCAACAGTGGGAGACATCCTTCCAAGCACCTCTCCTTTCTCAGCATTCTCTAGTGTATTCATTGTGTGTGCAGTGCTAGATCCTTTAATCATCTCTGCCAAAGGTCAGTGGTTTATCAGTGTTAGACCTTCCAAGAGCTTTGGACAGCTGGTCAACCATGTTTATGATATTACTCAGTGAAGATGAAATCCTGCTTAAAGGTAAGTTTGCAGTGGAATATGGAGCACATTGGAAGACTCCCTGAAAGGCTACTCACAGTGCGCCAGATACTAGAACCTTCTCACTGTCTACGTCTGCATGTATTTGTGGCTTTGTAACCTTGGTTTCTTACACTAAATTCTCCCCTTGAAATTTGAAGCACCTGGTGTCTTAAAATGCTTACGGAGCCTGTTTAAACAACAGGACTACAGGAGGCGATGTCCTCTGAGTCAACAGCCACACGATAGGCTTCTGCTGGACCCACAGCTTCTTCCTTCCCAGTGGCCCAGCCACAGATAGCCAGAAGGCAGCAACAGTCTGGGAACTCATCCCAGTACCTGCAATGCTGTGTCATAATGGCGGAACACCTCTCCAGTGTTGTTGGTGCTATTCCTCCCGACCCCCGACCCCCACTGTCCTCCATAGTGTGTGTTTTGGTCATAACAACCTCTTGGGTCCTGAACCCTGGGGCTCGAGCTCCCTTGGGCTGTAGACTGAGATGCTTATGCCCAGCGTTGGTTGTTATTCTGCCCATTGGATCCTCTCACCCACCCCACCCTCCAGCTGTTCTCGCAGTGTTAGGAAGCTATGCTTCTAGCCCTGTCTCCTCCATATACCTTCTGCAACTTTGTTGTGAATTAAAAGTAATAAATTCCATCTATTTTGTGTGGAGGTCTTGAGGACAGCATGTGGGAATCTGTTCTTCTACCATGTGACAGCAAATGCCTTTAACCGCTGAGCCATCTTGCTGGCCCCTGTTCTGATTCATGGTCCCCCACCCCCCTCCTTAGGGCACCAACACCCAAGCATAGCTGTTAGATCTTTAGAGTGTGACCCGTTCTCTCTGTCCCCATTCATCCTTAACTGGGCCTCACTGGTTTTTCTGAAGTAGCTCCCAGTTAGAGAAGGAAGGGCTGGGAAGAATAGACCCTGGGCTCTGCAATGGCTGGTCAACACCTGCATGCCGAGTGTGCTTCTCTCCGTGGTCAGCTTGATTCCGCTGCTGCTGCTGATGCATTTTGTTGCTGTTATTATTTGAGACAAGGTGGCACTCTGTAGCCTAGCCTGGCCTTGAACTCACAGCAGTCCTTCTGTTTTTCCTCCCCATTGCTGGGGTCACAGTCATGAGCTTCCATGAGCACAGCTCAGTCACTTTTTCTTGCCTACACTGCAGTAACACAACAGTGAGAAAATATAGCAAGTGATTTATGGAAAGTAACTGCTATTTTCATATGACATTTCTTACATAAATAAGTTCAAAATACAAGGAAAATGTCGTTTCTACAAACTCCCTGCAGATTAGTGATTTGAGATGTTTAGTGGCCATCTACCAAGGTCAGCGTTCCTGTGACCAAGCTAACTCCATGTAACTTGCCCTGAGTGGCCGGTCTTGCTCTGTGACCTTACTTCCCTGACAAAGAGTCACTTTGAGAATCTGCCAGGACTGAGGAAAGATGATGACTGGGTTTCTGTCTGTCTTTATGCACCGGGCCTTTTTTTCCTGGCAAACGTAATTGGATGATGTCATTACAACAGCCATTTTATGGGTAAGGAAATTGAGGATGAAGAGATTTGTTGATTGCTTGTGGCTGTAATTCTGACCCACCCCTGCATATGACTGTAGAACTTCTGCCTTCCAGAAGGATGAGGTGGATCCACAAATGTCTTATGCACAGGACCAGATGGCAATGGTGAGATTTCACGGACCAGACCGTCCGCCCACTCAGCTCTACACTATAGTATGAAAGCAATGCTGAGAGGCTTTCCTAGGCTCCAGCCCCGCAGACTGTGGATAGAACCTCAGTGGTTGCATCTGGCAGTTTGCTCTGAGTTTTACATGTGTGTGATCTCAGACCTGCAGGTGCCTTTTGTGTATATATTGCCATTAATCTTAATCTGAAAGATGGTCTTGTGTTTCTCCTCTTTGTAAAGCTGTGTGAGTAGTCAGGCTACCCACCCTTGTTTCTAAACCTCTTATCCAGGGAAAATAAATAAATAAATAAATAAATAAATAAATAAATAAATAAATAAGCAAGCAAGCAAGCAGGCAGTCAGTCAGGCTATGATATTGTTATTTCCAAACCAAACTAGGGAAGCTTTTTAATTAAAAAACTCTAGGTCTATGAGAAGACCGAGTGGATAACCACATCCCCTAGGAGCCTGGCCACCGCCTTTGGTCTCTGGAGCCGTCAGTGGAAAGAGAAAACTCCCAAAAGTTGTCTTCTGATCGCACATGTTCACTGTGGCATGCATGTGCCCCACATCACTCACACAAGACAACAACAACAACAACAGCAGCAGCAAATGTAGCAAATCTCTTAGCATCATACAATTACTCAGAACAGTGGCATTTTTACAGAAATGGGGAATTTTGCGTATTTATGTGGCTTTATGATAGTGTCAGGCATCAGAAGAACTTTAAAGTCAACATCAAAATTTACCATCAGCTGCTAAGAAAACAATACTGGTAACAGTGAGTTTTAAATCATCATAGCAACTGCTGCTTTAATTGTGAGATGTCCTGTGTGTTTGTGTGTATAACAGTGTATCTTTGTGTTTATAACTACCTTTAATTTAGACAGCTTAACTTAATATATGTAGCTGGCCTCAAGCTCTCAGAAATTCTCCTTCCTCTACTGCCCGGGTACTGGGATTAACATAATGTGTCTCTGTGCCTGGTAGAGACCATAATTCTTTTTTTAAATCTTTTTTTTTTTTTTTTTGGATTTGGTTTTTTCAAGACAGGGTTTCTCTGTATAGCCCTGGCTGTCCTGGAACTCACTCTATAGACCAGGCTGGCCTCGAACTCAGAAATCTGCCTGCCTCTGCATCCCAGAGTGCTGGGATTGCAGGCATGCACCACCACCGCCCAGCTTCAAGACCATAATTCTTAAATATGATAATATATTATCATCTCAAACATAATATAAACGTGTGCATACTTGAAGCCAGTTCAAAGTCGTGTAAGTCTAACAGTGAGTTCTGTATAATGAGTTCTGTACAGTGAGTTCTGTATAATGTCAGTATCAACCTTCATCTACAGAGCTCTTGAATGCAATTGAAGTAGTCCTATGTGTAATCTTACAGTTGTCTTTGAGTACAGTTTTGTGTTATATTTTCTTGGGCAGAGCATTAGCCCAGGGACTGGAGAGATTGCTCAGTCCGCAAAGTATCTGCCACACAAGTAAGAGGCCTGAGTCCAGATTCCCAGAACCCACAAGCTGGGCATCATGCTGACCGCCTGTAACACCAGCATTGTCAGGCAGGGGATAGGAAGGGTGGTGAGAACAGGCAGGTCCCTGAAGCTCACTGGCTAGTTAGCCTAGCTGGATTGGCCAGCTACAGGTCGGGTGCGAGATCGGGTGCGAGATGCTGTCTAAGAACATAAAGATAGCGGTCAAGGAAAGATACCTAATGTCTGCCTCTGGCACATGCATGCACATATATTAAGAGGTATATACTGTTCTCCCTGGCCACCCTACCAGATAGAGAGAGAGAGAGAGAGAAAGAGAGAGAGAGAGAGAGAGAGAGAGGCTAAACAGTAACAAAACATTAGGTCATTTCCAAGTGGTAACTTCCTTTAAAGTTTTTTTTTTTTTTCCTGTTTGGCTTTTCCTTTCGTGCTTTGAGACAATGCTCTACATGTGGCCTAGCAGGCGTGGGACTTACAGTGTATGTATGTAGGCAAGTTGGCCTTGAATTTGTGATCTTGCTTCCTCTCCCTCTGCTTTCCAACTGCCCAGTTACCAGCTTGCACCACCCAACCCATCTTTCCGTTATTTCAGTTCAAGCCACGCACTTCTGGTTTACTTCCCCCTGGTGTGTGTTTTTGTGTGTGTTTCCTTCATTGTTAGTTAAAATTATTTATGCTGAGTGAACCCAAACAGTTCTGTCTCCAAGCATTCAGTTTTAGAAATCTTGTTCCTTCCAATTTTTAGAGGACAGTTTGGAGTTTCTCTTGTTTGAGAAACATATTTTGTTGCCCATGATTCCTGGAGGAGAGCCGGGTTGGCCGTAATGGGTGTGTTTGTGAAAGAGGCCGGTACTGTTAATACAGTCACAGCTCTGCTCACTACACCGGGTGAGTGCTATTGCATAGGGGATGGACTGGCTGGTTTTGTGTGTCAACTTGACACAGGCTGGAGCTATCACAAAGAAAGGAGCTTCAGCTGGGGAAGTGCCTCCATGAGATCCAGCTGTGGGGCATTTTCTCAATTAGTGATCAAGTGGGGAGGGCCCCTTGTGGGTGGTACCATCCCCGGGCTGGTGCTCTTGGGTTCTATAAGAGAGCAGGCTGAGCAAGCCAGTAAGAAACATCCCTCCATGGCCTCTGCCTCAGCTCCTGCTTCCTGACCTGCTTGAGTTCCAGTCCTGACTTCCTTTAGTGATGAACTGCAACGTGGAAGTGTAAGCTCAATAAACCCTTTCCTCCCCAACTTGCTTCTTGGTCATGATGTTTGTGCAGGAATAGAAACCCTGACTAAGACAGGGGAGTAGTACTTTTTTGCTACAGGGAAGAAGTAATCCTGCGGTGGGTTTCCTGGCTTGCTTACACATGCCACAGGATCTGAATGCCGGTACCCTTCACTTTCTGAGCCCTCGTCATCATTGGTCTGTTCTGGGGAAGGGCGGCAGGCAGTGGGATGTGCAGAAGCACTGGTTCCCAGAGGCATCCACGCTATGGTAGGAGTTCCACCCAAACGAGACATCATGCTGCCTCACTTCACCCAAAGCTCTGAAAAACTGTGAGAAGACTTAAGTGTTCCAGTTTAGAATTTAAATCATGGGGAACTTCAGTTATATTTTCAATGTGCATAATTTATTTTTCATAAAGCATTTTTTGTCTTTTTTTAACCTAACCCACATAACTCTCCTTAATAGCAATGTACTTTAAAACAATGGCTTCCAGTGCTTAGCTTTTCTCACGATGTCGTCTTGGTCTTTTCTACAGCTCCTTGCTCTGCTATGGCTTACCATCACGACAGCAGAAGGATATTTGTGGGCCAGGATAACGGGGCTGTAATGGTAAGTAGGTCCGTGTATTCAGTATGTCCTGCGTAAGACTACCTCATAATTACTTATGCTGCAGGTTGTTTGTCGTGAGCAGTGTCTAATTCATTATAGATGTTAGACTGAAGATTCCATGGTTCTCATGAGTCTCATGGTTAGAGTCTTGGTGCGTGGGCCACCACAGAGCACAGCCTTTTTACAGTGGACTAGAGACCTGGAGCTACTGCACCTTGACAAGGTGGGCAGTGGGGAGAACCTCTGTGTACGTGTGTGTTTCTGTGTAAGACAGAACTGAGAGGAAGGATCAGCTATTCATCCAGGAACTCTTATGACTCTGGAGAAAAGCAATGTACCTTGAACCACATTGGCGTAGGATAGAATATTTAAATTTTCAGTCTGTTATTGACGGTTGTTTTTGAGTTTGTGTGTACACATCTATTTGTTTGCGTAAAAGAAGTGTATAGCTCGTGTGCCACAATGGTCATCATTCTACATGTACATTTTCATGGTCTGTAGTGTTGTATATTCATTAGGTCACGTCAGCACCACACTTTGGAATTGCAGAATATGTGCACATCCCCTAAGGAACACTCACAGCCATCAGCAGTTACTTCCCGGAGTATCTCCCGTAGCTGCCTGTCTCTAATCTACTTTTCTTAGAATGTCTATCCTACATACTTTGTGTAGATAGAATCATGTTGTATGTGTAGCTTCTTGTGTGTATATCCAAGGGTCTTCCCTATTGCAGTTTGGATGGGTTACTTCATCCCTTTTTATGATAGAGTAGTATTCTCCTAGGTAGCGCAATCTCACCTTGCCCACTGATAAGTTGATTGGCATTGGGATTATTTCCATGTGGGACTTTTGTGAACATTGCTACTGTAGCATTGTAGATAAGTCTCTGTGTGAATCTGCATTTTTCAGTTTGTTGTCTATATAGGAATGGAATTTCTGGGTCATATGGTGACTATTTAGTATTTCAGGAAGTCCTTTATCCATTTTTATTTTTATTTTTGAGAGAGAGAACACCATACTTTATAGCCCAAGCTAACCAAGAACTCACCACCTTCATGCCTTTACCTCCAAGTGCCACTATCCTGTGTTCTGGGTTTAGTTGATAAGTTCTTGCTTAGAATTAGATACTAGACTCCAGTCAGATTCAAAATTTGCCAAAAATCTCTCCTAAGGATTGTCTTTTCAATTATTTTTAAGTTTTATAAAGTTCAATCTATCTTCTTTTTTTTTTTCCGTCCTCTCTCTTTACTTGCTTGTAATTAGGCTACAATATCTACAAAGCTATTAATTACCAGGTTCAAGGTCATTTTCACATTTTCATAGGAATACATTAATCTGTGGCCATACCATTCTGAATGTGCCAAATCCTGTCAAACAGATACTTTACGCTTGTTCTTTCTTCTAAGAGTTTTGCCTTGAGGGCACAGATCTGGGTTGGAGGAGGGTATCTTAGTTAGATGATACTGAATGATAGAGGAAGGACCCAGGCATACCTGAGACATGGATAGTCATGCAAGGCCTATGGATAAAGTTTTACGTCTTATTATAAATTTAGAGAGAAGCTATCAAGAGGTTTCAGACAGGCAAATGTATTTCACCTTCCCCTCTACCTCTTTTGGATAGGATTTCACTACATTGCTCAGGCTGACCCTAGAGTCTACTGGGTAGCCCCCATTGGACTCAAACCTGTGATCTTCCACTCACCCTCTAGAGTGATAGGATTATAGGGGCCCCCTGTATTCTTGTGTCTGGCTGTATTCTTAAAGGACTAACTCTATGGAGATTGGTTTGGAGAGAAACAAAAATGGAAGGGAAGTCAAGTAACTATAGCAACCAGGAGTCTGGGCTCAAACACAGTGACATCAGAAGTGGACAGAGTGGAGTACTTAACATGGCTCCTGGCACTTTGTTATAGACTGAGTTGGAGAGGAAGATGTAGGGGACAGCAGATTTGGTGCTTGGACTAAGTAGGCTGTGGTGCCATTGACAGAGGCGGGGAAGGCCCAGGGCAGTCAGTGGTGAAGGCAGAGAGGAGGTGCGCAGCAGAGAAGGCTGAGAGCAAGCTGTAATTAGAAGGCTGCCTGTGCTTATGTGTAAACAGATGTAAGAGCAGGTCATCTTAAAAAGCTAGAAAGGAGATCCAGATAGGCAAAGGGGAAGGATAGGGCCCAGGTACAAAGACACAAAGATGTCTTGATTATGTCTAAGGACTAAGAAGGAACAGCCAGAAGGGGAAGGGGAGGCTGCTGCCCTGAATTCATACAGCATTGGCAGGGGGCAAGGACTGCTCTACACACAGAGTAGCAATTAGTGGCAAAGCTCTGCTCGTCTCTTCCCAAAGACTTTCTCGGGGTGTCATGATGGTGCACACGCTCCTGTGTAAGCTGCAGGCATCTTCTCCAGGTTGTGACTGTGTGTAATCTCCGCTCTGAGGGATTCTTGGAGTCTGGCTTTTGGTTGAAGGGCAGGCTGCACGTGGAAAGCTGTGGCTGCCCAAAGGGACAGTGCAGATGTAATCCTGCAGCAGCAGCAGGTGATCCCTGGTGGGCCAGCCACCTTGTCTGGATTCTCATTTACAGTGTTGATGAGCTTTGGTACCCAGCAAAGCCAGATGGAGGACAGGAAGTCTGTCTGTCTTTCTTTCTTTCTTTCTTTCTTTCTTTCTTTCTTTCTTTCTTTCTTTCTTTCTTTCTTCTTTCTGTCTTTCTTTCTTTCTTTCTTTCCTTCCTTCCTTCCTTCTTTCCTTCCTTCCTTCCTTCTTTCTTTCTTTCTTTCTTTCTGTCTGTCTGTCTGTCTGTCTGTCTTTCTTTCCTTCCTTCCTTCCTTCTTTCTTTCCTTCTTTCCTTCCTTCCTTCCTTTCTTCTTTCTTTCTTTCTTTCTTTCTTTCTTTCTTTCTTTCTTTCTTTCTGTCTGTCTGTCTGTCTTTCTTTCTTTCCTTCCTTCCTTCCTTCTTTCTTTCCTTCTTTCCTTCCTTCCTTCCTTTCTTCCTTCTTTCTGTCTTTCTTTCTTTCTTTCCTTCCTTCCTTCCTTCCTTCCTTCCTTCCTTCTTTCTTTCCTTCTTTCCTTCCTTCCTTCCTTCCTTCCTTCCTTCCTTCCTTCCTTCCTTCCTTCCTTCCTTCCTTCCTTCTTTCTTTCTTTCTTTCCTTCTTTTTTCTTTCTTTCTTTCTGTGTGTTTAGCTCATTCTCAGTCAGTCTACCGTTGATAATGTGTGTGTTTCACCTTAACAATTTAACTTTGATCAGTAGGATGCCTAGTTTATACTCTTTTGACTTTCCTTTATTCTTTGCATTACAAATGTCTTTTGCTTTTTTTTTCTCCTAGTTATTTGGAGAATAAGAATATCAAAGACCCTCCACAATCTCTGAAACTCGTGTCTTAGAGGGTATATTTAGGGTATATGGGTATATATAGGGTATATTTATGCACACAACATGCATATTTTCCTCATTACATTGCTGAGCCATTCCCATGTTTATTCTGTAAGCCATCAGCTCTGCAGATAACAAGTCTTCATTGTTTTGCTATTTATCCATTGTCTTGAGAGGTTTATTAATTATTTTTGTAGAGCTGAAGCAGCAAAATGAACAACCTTTTGCAGGTAGAGCGTGGCTGACTTGTGGAGGAAGGACTGGACTCGGGTCTGAGCTGGCCAGCCACAGCTTCTTTGTAGGATTCCAACTGTTCGAGTCCTTGAAGGAAAGGGGGCCTAGGACTGGTTTGCCGGGCGGAGCAGCCCCACCCTCTGTAGCCCATCCTGAGCGCTGCGCCTCTTTGGACCGTGCTTCATTTTTCAAGTTGAGCTCCTGTCATTTTAAGAACTGTAACTTGTCTTTTTATTGCGTATGCTTGCTTTTAGGAATTTCACGTTTCTGAAGATTTTAATAAAATGAATTTTATCAAGACCTATCCAGGTAATGACACACACTCTGGCATGCGTGCACATTTACATACACACATAAAGCTAGAATATCCTCTCCTATGATATAAGGTAGGTTCCCTTGTTAACATTTCCATTTTATGGCACTAGTTATATGAGAGAATATAATAAGTTATTTATTATCCTTTCCTCCTTCCTGGCATTTAAATTTTTGTATATTGGGTTACGGTGCAAGATTTAATTTTACAATTCTTTCTATTATTGGAAGAAGATATGCACTGTTTCCAGGTTTTGATTAACATACAGCACAGTATACATGCATGTGTTTGTGTGTACATGTACATGTCTGTGAGTGTAGTTAATAGTTACGTGTATAAATGTGTGTGCTCTTGACTGTGACAATGACTCCTGATGTTTAATTTTGATGCCTTCTACTTAAGACAAATTTCTGCAAGCAGAATAGCCAGGTCAGACACTAAAAAAGTTATTTTAATGCTGCGGAATTGTTTTTGTAAACTCTTCCCAAGCAGAAGTGCATCTCTGTGGGGAGCCTTCCTGCTGGATCTTCCCAGCACTGCTGCCTTATTATCTGATTATCTGGTACCTTTTGACAGAAAAGTTAGCAGTTTTACAATGGCCTGAGCTTTATTTAGTGCTGGTCTTTTGTTTTCTGTGAATGTCCATTCAAGATTTGTGCCTCTGTTCCCAGGGAGTTGCAGTGTGTTATAACTGAGTTAAAAAGGTGTCCTTTGGAACATCTGTGAGTGACATACACATTTTATAAAATCTGTATTTAAGTTGTCGGAGTTCTGTGTATGCTATAAGTTTTGTGGTGGTTTTCAGAGTTTGCATTTCATTGGTGACTTTATGACATCTTAAAAACCATGTGCAACACTGAATAGGGTTTGCCACATTTTTAATTTTACCCCGAGGGAGAATTTAGGAACAGTGGGTGAAGCAGGGTATGCATTAATCGGCTTCACCATCCTGTCCTAAAGAAAACACTGAAAAACTTCAACAGCAGAAAGGATTTAACTAAGCCTGTAAACAAGACAGCTTTTCCTGAGAGTCAGCCTGAGGTCTTGACCGTCAGCCTGAGGTCTTGACTGTGAGCCGAGATACACCTTGTCTTACCCCAGCTTGACAGCCACGGATTTAGTGGGAAAAAGTGGGGTCAGTCAGATCAACTTCATCTTTTATTTATAAGATTTATTCTATGAATAAAAGCCACGCCTCTCAGCTTTTGTATCTGAAATTAAGAGCACCCCGTGTTTGTGGAAATTAGAAGTACCATTAAATCAGAAAAAACATGAAACAAAAACCACGCAGCCCACGGCAGTCACCAGCCAGGCGTCGGGTTGCTTGAACCCAGAGTGGAGAGCTGGAGCGCCCTTGAAGTTTCGGGGTCTTCAAGAGCCTGTGGTTTGTGTGCATAACAATTGCACTGGCTCTCGATGGTCTCCAGTTCTTCTGAGGCAGCTCACACAGCTGAGGCAGAGGCCCCCTTTTCTCTTTCTCGCCTCTAATCATTCAGATACAGCATTTATTAGACACCAACTGTTTGTAAAGTTTTGTGCCAGATCAAGTCACTGCCTGGGTGCAGCCTGTGGTCAACTGGAAATATTTCAGAGGCCAAGTTACAGAAAAGCTCCCTCCTTTCTCAGCTACCATGTCAAAGAACTTTACAGATTGTCTGTGCTACAAATAATAATTAAAAGCTCTTCACAAAAGTTTTAAACTTATTGATAATGATTTGTTTCAAAATGGGAATATCTTATATTAGAGAAGTAGAAAGATATTAAACAGGTATATAAGTTACTTCACTGGATGCAGTGACCAAAGACCTAACAAAAGACAAATTAAGACAGAAAAGACGGTTTTCGTTATCTTCAAGTTTGAGGATACATCCATCATGTCAGGAAGGGTCACACAGTAATCAGCAACTACGACACATTTGCTCTGCTGAGAACACCCCATAACCATCATCCATATAGACAGCATATTAAGGTTGTCAGAACAAAGATTAAAATGTTCCTTCGAACATAGTCAGGTGGGCAGATAATTAAAATGCACGTATATGGGGGGGGGGCGGTGAGGAGAGCAGATTGCACTCTTCCTGGGATCACACCTGCACAGTCACTTTGGTGCTGCGGAAGCTGAGCCCCAGCTCCCTCAGTGTGGAGAGGTGTCCTGTCCCTGCCCTGAAGGGCGCTGACCCTCCGTCCCCTTGTCCCCCTGCAGCCCATCAGAACCGAGTGTCCGCCATCATCTTCAGCCTGGCTGCCGAGTGGGTGATCAGCACCGGGCACGACAAATGTGTGAGCTGGATGTGCACACGCAGCGGCAACATGCTTGGCCGCCACTTCTTCTCGTCGTGGGCCTCCTGTTTGCAGTATCCTTCGCAGTGCCCGACCCCTCCTCACCGCCGCGCTCTGTCTCACCTCACAGAATGACCCCTGTGGATTTATCCTAAAATCCAAGAACCTGTGTATCTCCTTTTCTTTGGTATAGAGCATATGTGTGAAAAATAATGACACAAGTGTGTTTTGTGTGGGTGCTGTTAATTTTTTTTATACAAAGTCGTCGAGCCAGGTTAATGCCTGCCTTTCATCCCTTCATTACAAAATGGAAGACTGTGCCTCGTCCTGTGCTTCACAAGCAGGCTGCCAGGAGCGGCACATGCAACTTCCTTTTATGCTTATTTTTTTTTTAAGGTGAAAGGGGGCTTTAATTCTTACAGTACTCTCACTGGTGCCTCAAGATCCTTACAGGATAACAATCCTGACTTTGACGTTCCAGCTTTACCCATAGTGCACCTCTGCTCCAGGTGACTTCTGGTTGCGGGGTGCACTGAGCAGATGGGGGTGATCCTCAGCAGACAGCTCCCTGGATTGTTCTCTCTTATAGTTGAAGAGAAGAGCAAAATTCCTTTTCTTTTTCTTCCCCATTTAAAACATTTGTTATTATAGCTGGGCGGTGGTGGCGCACACCTGTAATCCCAGCACTTGGGAGGCAGAGGCAGGTGGATTTCTGAGTTCGAGGCCAGCCTGGTCTAAATAAATAAATAAATAAATAAATAAATAAAACATTTGTTATGAGCCAACAAGCTGGCTCAGCAGAGCAGCCTTGACCACCAAGCGCGATAACTCAGAATTGATCCCTGGGTCCAACACGGAAGAGACCCAGCTTCTGATTGTAGTCCTCTGACCTCTGCACATGGATGGCACCATGCCGCACCTCTTCCACAAACACATGTAAAACCGCTTTCTTAATTTTTGTTACAAATGAATGCATAGTGTGAGATATTTAAGATGAAAATTTAAAATATACCATGCAGTTTAGGCTCAATGGAGAAGTGCTCATATATTAATTATACTATATTATATCATATTCTTTTCTGTCATGTATAAACCTCTCATCATGGCTTTGCAGAACACGGCACACAATCACAGCCACACCCAGCTTGTAGTTCTGGATCACAAGCCGTCACCCTCTCGTTTCCCGTCCGGTGCTGGTGTCCTATAAGCATCTTGTTTACAGAGTGGGCAAGGGATGAGGTGCTAATGGTAATGAGTATACGGCAAGCTGGCCGCCACAACAAAAGGCTGATGGCCGCATTATGGAACTCCGCGCTGTAAAGTAAAGTAAGCCATTGTCATCATTTAAAGATGGATTATCTAGGCAGAAAGGAAGATAAGACCATGTCCTGTGCTTGCTGTCAGCATGACATCATTTTTATAGATAATCCATAAAACAACATCCCATTCCTCTGTGTGTAGACACACCTACACACACAGTCTTCACTATTTAGCAATTTTAATGGTTTCTTACAACTTGACTGTACCTGCCTATGTGTCGTCTCTACCGGCTCTCATGATTTTTATTGCTGGTTCTTGTGATACTGCCCTGGATATAACACCTGTTGGATGGATGCTAGCTTTCCTTACGATCTGATGCTTTCCTTATGATCTGATGCTTACGTTTTCTTTCAGTGTATGCCTGTCACCTAGTTGTCATCTCCTCATTGCCTGCCACATGGTGATCCCAGTGGCTGGCTCTGCATGCTGTGTGTGCCTGTGCTGAAATGCGTCCCGTTACCTTTCCTTGACCGCTTCCCTCAGGTATGATCTGGACACTCAACATGCCTTCATCGGGGATTACTCGGGACAGATCACCCTGCTGAAGCTGGAGCAGAACTCCTGTTCAGTTATCACGACCCTCAAGGGACATGAAGGTAGGCGCAGGTCACGCGTTCTTCACCTGGTTCAGGCATCCAAATTCAGTCCTCAGCTCCATGGGCTTGGGGAGTGGTCCATTCCCTGTGAGCTGCCTTATTTCAGTTTGAGTTCCATGTGCTGGGATTGAAAGGTAAACTGAGGGTCAGGTGTCAGGTTCGTTTTATACATCAGAAATCCTCTCTAAATTGCCCAAGTGGATGCTTTGTATTGCTTACCTTGTCTACTGATTGATTGGTTGATTGATTGATTGATTGGTTGGTTGATTGGTTGGTTGATTTTTAAGGCAGGTCTGATGCTAATCCCGGCTGACCCAAAACTTAACATGCAGTTGTGGCTGGCCTCAGTTTATTATAATCCTCCTCCATCAGCCTACATGCTGGGATTACAGCTGTGCACCCCCATACCAATAACCTTTCAAATTATTGTTTCCATGAGAACTTTTTTTGGGAAGGGTGTGCAGTACTGGTTTTAATCCAAGGGCCAGGTTCATGCCAAGTGAGAACTCTACCTCTAACCTACGCCTCCATCTCTAGACCAATTTTTTTAAACAGACCTTTGGAAGGATTCTCCTTAGTGCTGTTCTGATCATGTTTGTTTCTAGAGTGGTACCATTAGAGAAACTCCACGGGCTGGACAGCCTTACACTTGGTAGGTGTACTCTGAGTCAGGACTAGATTCACTCATTGTATGGCGGTGGGCCTCTGTGGGGGAATGTAAAATTCCTCTTGGCTGAGTTGGGTAGACCTTTTATGCACACATGGGTGATCAGTTCATTTCATTGACCACTGAGCTAAAATGCAGTATGGTTTTTGTAGAGATTGTTGGATCCCATTTCTGTTGAGTCACAGATTGGAAGTTTGGGGTCCTGTAGTCTAGACTGAAGAGCTGAAGATTTGTTGCGAGGATTGATGTGGATCTGTGTAGATGGTACTTGTGCTTAGTACCTCAGACTTAGGCTTTCAAGTACGGCAAGCTGGGTATATCACACCCTTTAGCTAAACTGTTTAGATGAACTTGACTGTCTAAGATCAGGGATTCTGGGGGAAAGATGAAAGGGAAATGAGCGGTGCTTTGGAAAGAACTTAGAAACTCTTGTTGAAGAGAAGCAAAGCTCACATTGCAGCCCCCTCTCAAGAATGGCAGATTCTCTCCCGACCTCTGGACCTTTCAGAGTCTCTGTGCTTCTGACGGCAGAATGGGGGTTAAAACTACTTAGTGACTTTCGGTGTCAACGTGTTTATCTGTGGGTTAGGCCGCTGACTGATAGAGGAGGGCCATTGGGCTCAGCAGAATTCACGGGGGAAATGGGGCCACAGAGCTCACTGTGCCAACTACATTTTGCTTTGTCCTTGGCTTTTATGCTGTTTTGAGGAAGTTTATGTGAGAAACTGGCTTTTCTTTTACTTGCTTGTGCATGAGACCGATTCACTTTCTGTATACCTCCAGGAGAATTACTTGGTAGCCGGTGTCACTGGCTCAGTGTTACTGTTTGTTAGCCGCTGGTGCCGAGATCAGTAGTAACAACTGAAGATACCCGTGCAAGAGAACTCTCTAGAAACAGAAGATTTCCCCAAGGGCATCCAATTTGATAAGTTAGCAGTGTGTGAAATATAAGGGCTGGCTGAGTCTCAGTCTCTCTCTCTCTCTCTCTCTCTCTCTCTCTCTCTCTCTCTCGTCAAACTTCTTTGGCATATTTACTCATTAAACCTACCTTTTCTTCTTGTGGCACTAATTTTCACAGATAAAATCATCTTAGGGTAAATGTCTATAAAGTGCCGTGGGTCGGGAGTGACCTAGATTTGTAACTTGTATGAAGTGTGCGTGACAAGCTGTACACGTTTATTCATGACATATTAGGATTTTTTTTTCTCTTCTCAAGTTTTGTGAACTGATGTTTTATATCTAGGTACTTTATAAATTATTGGTACGGAACAAGGAAAAACTTTAGAGGCCTTTGCATTCAGAGCTGTGTGGCTCAGAAACCCTCAACTTCTAAGTTTGGATGCTGGATTTACAGTGTTTTCTCCGTGACTCACGAGACCGTGGTTTGAATGACCCTTTGTATGCCAAAATAGATGTTTGACTCAAAGGCTCAGCAGATGGCAGGGTTTCCCACAGTCAAGCCTGTGAGTCCTGATGCTGAGTTCTGTTTGACCCCCTCTGACATCCCTAGGTAGTATCGCCTGCCTTTGGTGGGACCCTATCCAGCGGTTACTCTTCTCGGGAGCATCCGACAACAGCGTCATCATGTGGGACATCGGGGGACGGAAAGGCCGGACACTGCTCCTCCAGGGCCACCAGTATGTCACCATTTGGGGTGGGGTCAGCGGCAGGGGAGGAGAGGGTACTCTGTCCCGTTGTATAAGACAGCAGCAGCCTGATTGCTCTGAATTCACTTTAACTGCTGCTGTCAATCCTGAGTATAAAGAAACTGGGGTGTAAGGTGCTCTTCGTCTTGGTCGGAAAACCTCACCGCTCTTCTCTCCCAGTGCGGAGCTGCATGGCTTCAGTCTGGACTAGAAAACTTCGACCAGGGCAGATTGTGTGTACTGAAGTTCTGGGCTCCTCCTGCATTTTATTAAACCCTAATGTATTTCATCAAAAAGGAATGTGTGTATCAGTAGCCATAGTCACTTGAGCTCTGCCGTTGTAATACTTAGGGTGTGCCTTTATAGCCTTTGAGAGCAGCACCTCCTTTAGCCCTCAACCCACTTTTCTTTCTTCCTTGTTGCTGGTCAGACCACAGCTGTTTACTGTAATTAGAATCAAGTTGAAATTTAGCCAGGAAAAAAACTAGATGCCAAAGTTAACAGGTCAGGAGATTACTTGCCTGGCATCCGGGTCTGAGAGCCTCGGGGAAGAGGGCAGAGTTCTCTCACCCATGTGTGCACGTGCGTCACCAGTGGCCGTGTGCAGATGGCTGCTCATGGTGCTCGTGATCCGATAGCTTCTTCACAGGAACTGAGTTTCAGTAAGAGTGACCTTCCATTTTGGTTTTGAATAAGGAAATAGATTGTGGTGATGGACACACCTAGCTGTAATTTTTTCACCTTCTCCAGCCTGTTGTTTAAGTACCAGGTCCAACAGGAGTGGTATTATTTATCTCTATCCATGTCCAGAGCATGGGTAACGTGTGAAAGCGTGCTGGGGGAAGTGCATCATACAGTCCTTGTTACCACAGTGCCAAAGCAGCAGCCAGTAATAGAAGGAAGGCAGAGTGCTGAGCTCCAGGGAGGAGCTTCTGGTTTTTCTATGTTGACCTGTGACTTGGGCACCATTTATTTGCAGTGACAGGGTGCAGTCCCTGTGCTACCTGCAGCTCACGAGGCAGCTCGTCTCCTGCTCGGCAGATGGTGGCATTGCAGTGTGGAACATGGATGTTAGCAGAGAAGAGGTAAGAAGCAAGATCTGGGTGGGTGGGCGGGTGGGCGGGTCAGAGGAGAGCCCACTGTGGCTTTTCAGTTTTTCCCCTTGCAGGCTGGAAGGTGCCTGAGGTGGGAATAGACCTCGTCTAACAAAGTTCAGCCTGTCTTTTAAACTTTTTTAAATTATCTTACCTGTGTGTATACATGTATGTATACATACATGTAAATATGTTGTATGTATACTGTGTTTGTGTGTGTGTATATATATATATATATATATATATATATATATATTCATGTGCATGTGAAGGCCAGAGGTTAGAACTGGGTATCTTCTTGTCTTGCTCTTCATCTTGGTGTTTGAGACACCAAGTCTGGTGCTCACTGGTGTGACTAGCCTGGTTGGCAGGCAAGCCCCGTGGATTTGCCTGTCGCCAGCTCTCCAGCACTGGGATCACAGGGGTGTACCACCGTGTCTGGCTGGTTGTGTGAGCGCCTGAGATAGGAGCTCATAGGAGGCACTTTGCTGACTCAGCATCTTTCCAGCCTTCTCTGCTGTGCTGTATTCTGTCCTGGTGAGAGTTTCTGGCATTGATGAGCAGTCTGAACACACGAGCAGCATTCAGGTTGACTATCAGCTTGGAGGACTCTTTGCAGCCAGCAGCCTCCTGGCTTACCCATGGGTTTGGTCTCCTGCAGGTCACCCAGAGTATTCAGGAAGCTCCAGAGCATTGCAGCTCGGAAGCCCTGCGAAGGGTGTCACAGGGCATACATAACCAGGCCGTCCTGGGGAAAATGTGCCTCTGTCCTCTGCTTTTATTTTACATTGTGCTGCCTTCCACTGAGTCCAAACTGATACATTTTTCTTTAAAGGCATTCTGATTTTTAAATTTCTTTGAGCCACTAACTAGTGTGGATAAGTCTAAATAAGTATCTTAATCTCTGAATATCTCTTTCCTTTTCTATAAAGTGAAACCACTGCTTAGAAGATGTCTAAGGCGCCTCCATTTCTGTAGAGTCTCCTGTCTGCTCCTTTGAGTGACATCACAGTGACTCTGCCTGACCTTGTCTTCATGAGGTTCTTCAATTATTCATCCCATGCAAATTTCTGAAAATAGATCAGTAGAGGGATGTGCACATCCATGGCTTTTTATAGCAGTCATCAGATGGCTTCTAGGCAGGGTCTCCTGCGCATCGCTGCCAGCACCTGTGAGGTCTGTCTTTGCACAGTGACATCAGTGACTCATAATGGTGATCGCAGAAGCGGATCTAAAGAAGGACGGTGAATGGTAAAAACAGGTCCACTCCAGAAGCATTATCAGGCACTTACAGGGCGGTCATACTGTCTGACAGCTTAGAGGAAAACACATGCTAAAGGGTTTGGTGTTAAATTAAATGTGTACACACACACACACACATCCACACACTCATACAGTTGCACATGTGGAGGCCAAAGGATGACATCAGGTGCCCTCATCTGTCCTCTTTGCTTTATCCCTTGAGAATGGTCTCTCACCGAACCCAGCATTCACAGGTTTCGGCTAGGCTGGCTGGACAGCAGGACCATGCAGTTCTGTTTCTCTCGCCCACTCCACACTGGAGCACTAGGTGTGTAACTTTGGCAGTTATGAGAAAGCGGTGGCTCTGAATGAGCTCAGGGCTCATGCTTGGATAGCAAGGCTCCTACCCACGTCTGGTCAATGAGTTTTCTTTTTCTTTTCTTTCTTTTTTGATTCTGTCTTGTAACAGTCCGTGATACATGGTGTCGCATGGGTTCCCTGTCCTGTCCTGTAGTTGTTGCGTGGTTTAGTGCGCCCTCCTTGCCATCGCGGTGGGTGCTATATTAATCCAGAGTCGACCCGTAAGTCTCTGCGTGGCTCTGCTTTGTGTTGCTTCATAATATCTACGATTCTCACTGAATAAACTTTAGTTTTTAATATGTCCCATAAGCACTGATCAGGGGGTTCAGTATATAGGAACAGTTTCAGCTTCTTACCCACAAGAAACTTGCCGTCCTGTAAAGAAGCCAGACGGCTCTATAACTGATAATAAAATGTGCTGCCTAATTCAGGGGTGTGCTAACTGCCAGGTTTCCTGACAGCTTCGTGTGGCAAGCCAGCCAGGAAACTCTGGTTACGTGGCTGCTGACTAACTTCTGGTTTTTGTACATTCTAAAAATCTTTTGGTAAGGCTTGGAGTTGTGTGTTGCACCACATACTTAAACTGGCTCTGTGGTGCTGCGTGATAGGGCTTTCCTTGCAGAGGTCTGCTATGGTCCTCAGCCTCTAGCTATACGCCCAGGAACGGCTGCTGTGCCGATCTGCTTCCTGGGTCCTGGGTCCATCTTTCCTGTCTTCCTCTGAGAGAGCAGAGATGTGGGGGGTGGGGGTGGGGTCACTTCCTGTAGAGCCAGGCACAGTTGTTGGGATTCTCAGGGCTTTAACCGCTTGGCTTTCCCCCCACCTTTTTCATCCTTTGCTCATTCTTTCAGAAAATGCAGTCAGAACGTGGGAGCAGCACCTTTCCTTCAGATTATGCAATGGTGAACTGTAATTGTGGATGAGGGAAAAGAAAAATAGAGTCCTGTCTATCAAGGTGCTTCCTGTGCGGCAGAAATGACTTCCTGTTAGTCATCTCACTAATGGAGCAGGGAGCAAATTATATCAAAAGAGGCATTATTTTTAGTAGATACTAATTTTTCCTGGCTAGGGAAACGTAATGCAAAGGTGATCAGCTCGCCACCTGTGAGGTCTGACCCTGTCAGGGATCCTGTACAGTGTCAGGTCTGTCTTAGTCCCCAGCCAGCCGGCAGAGGATGAAGCACTGCTCGCCTGGAGTGTCTCGCTCCCGACTGTCTCCAGCCCGCCGTGGCTATGAGCCCCCTCCCACAACAGACCGTATTTGCTTCCTTGACAGAGCATAATTAGGTCTCTTCCTTTGGGAAGTGAGAAGTATGAATGAACAAGTAACCATAGTTACATAGTAACCATAGTTACGGAGAATGTGTGAGCAGAATGTAGACTGCCGTACTTACCTGTCACTACAGTGCAGATGTACTGTTAGTGGCAGTTAGTGGATGTTAGCAGTCAGTTGCAGTAATAAAGTGGGATTATGAACATATTCCCTTTGCTTAGATTAGACAGTTGGAACGGGATGCAGTAAAGAAGGAAGTCAGTGCTTAGGTGATGTCTTCTTTTCTAGGCTGAGAATGTCACTGAGTGGTAGCGCTCTTGCCTGGTATGGACGGATGGCCAGGCCCTGGTTCACCGTCCCCCTCCTTGTGCTCTCTTTCTGAAGACAGTCTCATGTGACCCACACCAGCCTGGGACTCTGTCTGTGGCCTGAGCATGGCCTTGGCCTCCTGGTCTTCCTTGGCTTCACTGCCTGAGCGCTGGAATTATACAGAGGCATGCGCCACCACACCCGACCTCTGCCCAGGCCTTCCCCCATCCTGGGCAAGTAAGTAGTCAGCAAGAGTCCGCTTTGCTCTTCTCGGTGCCAACAACCCCTGTTCTCCACAGTCAGCACTCACAGAGCCAAGTGGCTCGCATTATCCTAGGGCTTAACACCGACTTTTCAGTATTAACAAAATAAAATTACGAATTTTCTTACTTTAAAATTTGTTCCAAAATACATGCCTATTTATGCGCTGATTCCTGTTTGCTATCTCTATTTGTCCCCTTCCGTGCATTCTTGTGCCCTCTAGATCAGCAGAGGAACATGCTGTCTTCTGAGTCCTGGCTCTCTGAGCCCTGAGCTCAGCTGTCACTCCCCAGACCCGAGCTTTGAGACCCCGTGTCATAAATGAGCCATGTCAGCTGCTGGGAGGGAGGGGGAATGGAGCCCCTTTTCAGAGGCTGTGGGGGGCGTGATGCACTGTCAGGAGAGATAGACCAGCCTCCTGGATTTTCTGAGATCTTCGGCTTCTGTCTGACTGTGGACAGTTGCTCCAGGCTGTAAGCCGCAATTCCATCACCGTTACAGTGGCAGTCATAGTGTGCTGCACAGATTTGGTGTGTTCAAACACATGAAGCACTGTGTGCTACTGGGACTGATGGCTCCTTTGTACCGCAGGCACTGTTGCAAACACTTACACATTAATATCCTCTTAGTCTCACAGCCTTACAGGGACTATACCAGATGAGGAAATGGGGGATACAGGTGTGAAGTGGGAAAGCGAGGGTTGGCACATTTGGGGTCTGACCTAATGGAACTGAGGCTGAGCTGTTAGAACCACTCTGATGGTGAGAAAGAAGTGGAGAATTCAAATTGAGTCTCTTGGAAGCATACACAGATGTCTGGGAATCCATTGATGGGTTGCTTGACTGATATGTGACAGGGATGTGCAGGTCACTAAGCAGAGCTCTTCGAGTGCTGAGCCCTCCTGAGGGATGGCATTTTGAGGAAAATGTCCAGACTGGACATGCCTCCCTCGTGCCTGCACGCCACTGCTTAACTCGAAGATCGAGGCTAGCCTGATCTAGAGATCGAGTTACAGGACAGCCAGGGCTACACAGAGAAACCCTGTCTTGAAAAGAGAGATACTTTGATCCTTATTAGCCAAATTGACAGTTAGTGGTTAAGGAGAATGACAGTTCAGCATGGTGTCTGTCTGTGAAATGAAGCAGGTTTCTGGAACCTGTGAACAGTTGAAAGTCTCCCGTCAAAGCTCTTTCCACACTCCGCTCTTCACTAAGGAAGTTGGACACTGACTTCCTGTGGCGTTCACGTGCATTAGTCCTGCTGTGACTGTTCTCAGACACATGGGTCTCACTAGATTTGAAGGTAGCTGTAGTAATTAAACCAATGTTAACTGCGCCTACAACTGCAGGACCCGCATGTAGGTGAGACGTAACACCTGCGTGTCTTCCCTGATCTTAAATGCTATGCCTCCCAGAGGAACAGTATCCCCAGGCAGTGTCCCCAAACCTTGTCCACACCACTACCACCTCTGTTGGTCATGCAGACAGAAGTTCTCCCGTGTCCCGGTGAGGATCTCCCTCACACAGACACTCATCTGCCCATCACTCTCCGTCCTCCCCTCTCATTCCCAGCGTCTAGAGACCGTCCTCTGTCTCTGCTGCCTCAGGGCATTTGTGCATGCCCTCCCCTTCCTAAAGGCTGTTGTATATAGAAACATTTTAGTGGTGTATCTGAAATAAGAACTGGGGAGGCCCAAAATTTTGAAGAAGTGGGAAGAAAGATGTAAAAGGCAACCTGAGTGAGGTCACCTTTCTCTAGGGTGTCACCGCCACTGCCTCCCTCCCAGCAGCTGACATGGTCAGGACTGTGATGCTGTTACTCTCTCCTTCAAATGTCTTTGTCTGGGGTGGTAACATTAGGATCAAGAAAATATTTTTTATCTACGAAATGGTGTGATACCAATTGCTGCACTTTTAAGTTTTCAGAACAGTATTTTAAAATTGCATTATTTTTATTTTTAAAACTAAGTTTAAAAAAAGACTAAGGCTGGGCAGTGGTGGCGCACACCTTTAATCCAAGCACTTGGGAGGCAGAGGCAGGTGGATTTCTGAGTTCGAGGCCAGCCTGGTCTACAGAGTGAGTTCCAGGACAGCCAGGGCTATACAGAAAAACCCTGTCTCTAAAAAACCAAAAAGTAAAATAAAATAAAATAAGACTAAAATGTTCTTTCAAAAGAGGCATTTAAACGTATTCCTAATTTTGCATATGGGCTTAGGTTTTGTAACCAATAAAAAAACTGCTATGAAATATGAAAAAAAAGAAAATATTTTTTTTTAATCTCATGACCTTTGGATTCACTTATAGAAAATAGTCATCACTACCATTCTTATTATATTATTCCCCTGTACCATCGAGTGCTTAAACACTTGTCTTAGAAGCAAGCCTACTTTCTCTCCCTTTTTTTTCTTTTTTTTCTTTTCTTTTTTTTTTTTTTTTTTTTTGTTTAGGGAAGTATTTGTGACATTCCTAATATGTATCTTGTTTCAACAAAAATGCACTGAGAAGGGCGGTGTGGCAGTTGGCAGTATATGAAGACAGCACACTCATTGGTCAGTGTAGGGAACGAGAATAGCAAAGCTCACTGCTCAGTGGTGGGAGGAGTGGACCTGCTCCTGAGGGCTGGGCCCAATAGGGGGAGGTGCCAGTCTGTCTGACTCGATGCCCAAACAGAGCAGTGAGAAGTTTGTTTTGTTTGGTCTGTCTTACAGTGGTCCTACAGACATTGCCAGGAGGTAGTTCAGGTTAAGCAAGAAGAAATGGGTTTTGATTCAAGTGGATATAGACTTCAGATAACTTTAGCATAAACCAAGAAATATATAATATATATCGAAGATTCTAATTATTCTCTTATTTGTAGGTTACAAATTGTATGACATTGTAAGCACTGCTTAAATCGTCACAGTCAAAACACAAGCATGAGTCAGGGATGGTGGTGCACACCTGTAATTGTAGCACTTGAGAGGCTGAGGCAGGAGGGTTGCTACAATTTTCAGACTAGCCAGACTATATGGTGAGACCGTCTCCTAAAAGCAACCAGCCGTATAAAAACAACAACAGAAAATCTAAACACCACGGTATTCATCATGGGAACCTCAGCTAAAATACATTGTGGGATTTAAAAGAAACATAGACTCCAGAACATTGTACAATGCTGTGCTAAAGTCTTGTGTAAACACGTCGATGTTGGCTTTGCCTCCCTGCTGCCTCAGGCTCCTCAGTGGTTAGAAAGCGACTCCTGTCAGAAGTGTGAGCAGCCCTTCTTCTGGAATATCAAACAGATGTGGGACACGAAGACCCTGGGGCTGAGGCAGGTGAGTAGCCAGTGTTTACTCCTTCTAGAAGAATTTTGTATCTCATTATTTTTATCATTAATTTGAATTTTTAAAAAGTCATACTTTGTTCTTACAAATGTGGTTATTCCTCTATTGTTGTTGTTGTTTTTTTAGAATTATTATTTATCTCATGTACATGAGTACACTGTAGCTGTCTTCAGACACACCAGAAGAGGGCCTTGGATCCCATTACAAATGGCTGTGAGCCACCATGTGGTTGCTGGGAATTAAACCCAGGACCTCTGGAAGAGCAGTCAGTGCTCTTAACCACTGAGCCATCTCTGCAGCCCCCTCCTCTCTTGTTTCGTATCACTGTCACGTGACTGAAAGTGAGCGTGGTCTGTCCTGGGGCCTGGGAGGCCTTGTCCCTCACTGCTCCACGGCTTGTTCTGCACTGGAAAATTCAGGGCGCCTGAAGAAGCCATAGAATCCCTTGGCAAACTGAGGAACTTGCTTTCACTTAGGACTATTACCTATTACAGTCAGTGTTTCATAGTAGCCAAGAATAAAATGAGAATAAAGGAGGAGATTTAGTGACATGCCTTAAGCCTTTACCGACCAATCAGTGACCGCCCTCCCACAGGGCTTTCTGCCCTGTGACTGTTAGCTCATTCCCAGTTGGGCCTGTATAATACACCTGGACCATTTTCATTAAGACTTTTCTCAAATCTCTTATTTTTTTTTTTTTTAACTGAGACACTTGCCTCCAGTAGCCTGTTTCTGGGTTACTGATAGCACCGGGTGCTCACGTGATGCCTAAGTCCTGTTGTGAAATGCATCTGGCTGAGCATGAATTTGGGGTGTGACATGAGAGTGTGGTGATCGTTCACTCTTGGTGAGGATTCAACACAAAGTGTTACTAACTTTGCTTTGCTTTCAAAGAACTGCTCCTCATAAGGCCCCATTTGGACCGGCAGCCAATGCTGGGCTTTCTTTCTTTCTTCCTTCCTTCCTTCCTTCCTTCCTTCCTTCCTTCCTTCCTTTCTTTCTTTCTTTTTTTCTTTCTTTCTTTCCTTCTTAATTTCTTTCTTTCTTTCTTTCTTTCTTTCTTTCTTTCTTTCTTTCTTTCTTTCTTTCTTTCTTTCTTTCCTTCTTAATTTCTTTTTCTTTTGTTCTTTCTTTCTTTCAGATTTATTTATTTTATATATGAGTACATTGTTGCTGTCTTCAGACACACCAGAAGAGGGCATCAGGATGGTTGTGAGCTACCATGTGGTTGCGGGGAATTGAACTCAGAACCTCTGGAAGAGCAATCAGTGCTTTTAACCACTGAGCCATCTCTCCAGCCCCCCTTTTATTTCTTATTAACCAGAAGTTCCTGAAATAGCCAATTCTACATGATGCTTGCATAGCAGTGAACAGTACATTATACTTGGTGAAGTATTCCTTCTAAAGAAAACACCAAAAAGTGAATTTTACTCTTATGCATTAATAATTAATAGCAAAAAGAGAAACATATAGATAGATAGATAGATAGATAGATAGATAGATAGATAGATACTCACTCAGTCACCAAAGGGTTAGTGGTTAAACACTCAGTAGTAATAATTGGAGTGTTTTGGAACGTTCTGGAGCTTATTTCCTGAATCAGAGCTTGAAAGGCCAAAAGAACATTATTCCTCTTTGAAGACTATTTCAAACTTACTATTTAAATTTTTCTTTGAAGGAGGAATAGGTTTTTCTTGCCAGAATCTATAGTGATTGGGTTCCCAGAAGTTTGGTTTGAATACTCTTGTCCATTTTTTTTTTTTTTTTTGGTTTTTTTCGAGACAGGGTTTCTCTGTGTAGCCCTGGCTGTCCTAGAACTCAGTCTATAGATCAGGCTGGCCTCGAACTCAGAAATCCGTGTGCCTCTGCCTCCCAGAGTGTTGGGATTACAGGCGTGCGCCACCACCGCCAAGCTACTCTTGTCCTTTGTGGACCAGACAGTGTGGAACAACAGATACAGCTGTTGTCCCCAAACAAGGACTTTTTTATTTGAAGACCCCCTGCCTATTGGGAAAATCATGTGTACCAAGCATCAGTGATAATGCAGGGGATGTTGAGGTCTGTCAAGCTCATTCTCCCTGCTTTTACATAAATGCAAAGCTAATTCCTGTCTCCCTCCTCTGCCCTGGAAGCATCACTGCAGGAAGTGTGGGCAGGCCGTCTGTGGGAAATGCAGCAGCAAGCGGTCCAGTTACCCCGTCATGGGCTTTGAGTTCCAGGTTCGAGTTTGTGATTCCTGTTACGACTCCATCAAAGATGAGGAGTGAGTGCTTGCTGGTCTTCATCTTACAGCATCCTGCCTCTGTCTGATCTGAATACGGGCAGCCCGAGAAGGTTCTGGAGAGATTTCTACCCATATGCTTATCTCTTTGGACCGTCTCTTGAAATGTTCATTTATTTGCTTTCAGTTACATTTATTTGTGGGTGGATTGGGCGTGTGTTGAGTGTGGAGGTTCAGAGACAGCTTGTGGAATCTCTCCTTCTGCCATACGGTTCCTAAGGGTCAGACTGGTGGAAAAGTGCCTTACCTTGCCCAGCCGTCTCGGCAATCCACGCGAACCATTTCTGGAGAGAACTTCCTGTCCTTCCTAAGTCCTGTGACTTAGGGCCACTACTCTATCTCAGGCTGCTTCACTGGCTGGGCTAGCTTTTTTTCTGAGTCCCACTGAGGGTTGCTAGGAGTCTTCCGGCAGCTGAGAGGCCCACCCCTCAGGGCTCTGTAGAGACATCCCTGTGTAGGTGGGCAGCAGCAGCTGGGCTGGCTGGCTTCTGGCCACTCATGCCAACTTAGTTACGGGGAAGACTGGAAAGACCTGTGTTCCTTCTTCAGATGGTCTGAGATAACTTCATCAGATATTCTCTAATGTGGGCAGATCCTTTAGGAGAAAGTCACTGATATTTTCCCCTTCTCCTGAGCCCTGGCTGCAGTAGCAGAGGCCTGTGTGCCCACCCGTGATGGGCAGTGAATTAATGGTGTGCTTTTCCATGCTTCTGACGGTGGCAGGTGCCCACTGGCATCGCTTACTACATTCCATCACTGCTGATGGTCTCCTCCAGTGCTGCTCTTCCTGATGCTATAAGTTCATGCTCTTGTGTTTCTGTCCCAGTCTCCCCAGGGAAAATAGTACATCATTTTTATTCTGAGCGACTTAACCTTTTTGAGGTCTTGGCTTTGGGACCAAAGACTCTCTACCTTTGACACCTTTTATACGGCCTTGTTATTATCTTGTTCTCTGAACCCCTTTAATTATAAAACCATCTCTATGTTTTTAGAAGATAATGTTAACACCATTATTGTGCGTAGGGCCACCTACGTTGCTAAAGGATTGCTTCTCTCTTGGGCTTGGGTACAGTCAGTACATTTCAACTGTCTTTCTGTTTTTTAGCCGGACTTCTCTAGCAACGTTTCATGAAGGGAAACATAACATTTCCCATATGTCCATGGACATTGCAAGGGGACTGATGGTGACCTGTGGGACAGATCGTGTTGTGAAGGTGAGCTGAGCTGAGATGGAGCCATCCTCAGCTATGAATGGCCTTCGAGGCATTTCTCATACCACCGCCATTTGACTTTGCTTTTCTAATCAATTAATTGCCTGATCAAAGCCCTGAATGACAAAGCAGATATTTGTGACTCCTAATCCTGATGGGGACTCACTGTGGTCATGAGAGTGGGAGCTAGTAGGTGTCTCTTGGAACCTGTGGATTCTGACCTGTCCTGAGGGTTTCCTCTTCCATCTGCCTTGAATCTTTGTTAGTTTATAGCTTTTCCTTTCTTCTTGGCTAATGTTCCTTTGCATCCTATCCTATTTGTGAGAAATGATCATATAATCCTTAGATCACAAACAGAAGTTGAAAGTAGATGTTTTATAACTAGCTGAGTTGTGAAACAAATAGTTTATATATATTAAGATTGATTTATTTATTATATGTAAGTACACTGTGGCTGTCTTCAGATACCCCAGAAGAGGGCATCAGATCTCATTGCAAGATGGGTATGAGCCATCATGTAATTGCTGGGATTTGAACTCACAACCTTCGAAAGAGCAGTCGGCGCTCTTAACCATTGAGCCATCTCTTAAGCCCTATATTCTTATACATTATAGTAAAACATTGTTTTCAGGATTCAAAATGCTACTTGGAAGTATTTTTGTTGTTGTTGTTATTGTTGTTGTTGTTTGAGAGGTATTTTTTTTCAATGTAGTTAGTAAACTACATTGCTTTATTTGTATATGAGTCCTAAGGAGATTTTCTAGCCTAAAAAGACAAAGCTGTCATTACTGACTGTTGGAATTAAACCCCATGATAAGTGTTCCTTCTTCATTTGCCTTCCTTGTAGATATGGGATATGACTCCTGTGGTGGGCTGCAGCCTGGCAACTGGAATTTCTCCACACTGATCCCGGAGCTGGGCGATGTCTGCTACACGTTACGCACAGCAGCCTCCATGAACGGAGACCCTTCATGTAGCTCCACAGCCACTGTCACATAAATGGACAGTAACCACCTAAAAAAACAAATCAATATTTTTAAAAAGAAAAAAAAATCTATATAAAGGTGTGTTTTAGGGTATTTGTGGAAATCTTCTGCGGGGACTAACACCTAAAAGGTCTGTCCACAACAGTCTCCTAAGGAATGGAATTTCCCCAACAAAACTGCCTCATGAACATTGACCCAATGGATAAGGAGGGGACAGCCAGCAAATGAAGGGTTTAGAAGGGGAATGGTTAACACAAGAGGTTAGCACTTAGAACTTCTTAGATGCAAGCCCACGAGCACACATGGCGCCCACTGAGGGGGTCTTTGAGGTCCCTGAGGGTCCTCCAGTATGCAATTAGGAGCTGGGGGAGAGCTGTCTGTCTGTCTGTCTTTAGGGGAGGTGTCCAGGTGTAAGAAACCTAAGCTTGCCATACAAACGCTCTCTGCACCGAGTTGCTGATGAACTTTGTCAGGATTCCTGTTCTGTCAGGCCGTGTCCTAATCTGCTCTTGGGTTTGGCCCACCGCAGTTGTCTCTGTCTCGGCCAGTGTCCCATGGGTGAACCTTTACATCTGTCACATGACAAGGCAGCACACATTCATCTCTTTCTCCCAAACCTGCTCTGTGGACAAAGCTTTCTTTTATGGTGCTGATGTGCAAGCCTCCTGGCATTCTTTTCTGTGTAGCTAGTCATGACCCGTGGCCAACTCAGCTACCACCATGGCAGAGGTGGGTGCCAGCAGCCTGCTCCATGGGACGGCCCAGCCTTGCTAACTGGTACATGTGTTTGCAGTCCCAAGACAAGCCCTTGTGATATGGTAGCCATTTATGCCCCTCGGAAGAAGTACTCTGGAGCTTTTAGATTATGTTGTAGCTGTGACCAGTGTTACTCTTGTGTCATAGGAAGAAGTCGGTGGCCCATTGCTGAAATTATCAGTCAGGTCTTGTACAGTAGTCCCTAACTTGTAAATCACTTTCATTACATTTCGAAAAGCTGTTGTATGAAATGTGTTGTCCAGTTTTTGACCAGATTACCAGGAAATGTTTATGTAAGTTTGTGTTGACAGAAAGTAGCACGTGGACTATTCCAGTAGAACCGTGGGAGCCTACTGTTTTAAAGGATAAATAGTGAACACCCACAGCATCCCTGTGACTCTTGCTAATGGGTATCGATTTAAAATCTCACTGTAGCACTATGTTGGATTACATCAAGAGCAGGGCCATTCTGCCAGATAGGACTAAGGCTTTATCACTTTATCAACTTGGCTTACAAGGAGGGAAAAAATTGTAACAGGCAGAAAAGCTATGGTGTCCCAGTGGACAAGCCACAAATAATGGGGAAAAGAAAGGAAAGGCAGCCGGGCATGATGGGTTCTATATTTACAGAGAGCTTTCGTCTTCAGAAACGAGACCAAAGGGTTTTGTTGCCCCCTTTACGTTTTATGTGTTGTCACTTTAACTGGTGATCCTTCACCGGATTCTCCTTACACTATACAAGATGTATATTGCTGGAATGCTTTGGACAAGAGAGTAGGTGACATTTGGAACTACAATGTAGAATGTTCTCCTTGCTCTGCTTATTTTAGCTGAGTCTGTGGTCTGCCCATGCAAGGGAAGAAGACGTGGCAGAGTCACTGTCCTGTGGAGTAGGGCTGTGCTGTGTGTGGAATATTTTCCTAACAGCAGCTGTAAAATGTGACTTTTCGATATCTGTGGTAGATTAAACTGAATATTCTCTCTCTCTCTTTTATAGCCTCTTGATATAAAACCCTGTGTCCCATAGAGAACATGGAGTTGGTTTGGGCCTTTTAAGGAGCTATTAGCAATCAAGGGGAAAAATTATATTTAAGGAAGAATTGGGGGAAGGGACCTTAGGAGGGAATGCAGGCTGTTTGAATGCGCTTCGCTCCTCACTTGGGCCTGTGGTCACTGAAGGGACAACAAGGCTCGTGCTTTTTGCCTTATTTGGATTCTGTCGCTAACCACATCATGTAAGAGTTCCTCAAGTACCAGCTACTGTCCTTCCCATCCCAGCATTCTCAAGCTGATTTGTACAGACAAGGATCAAGAAGTAGAGGACGTTAGACAGGAGTCTTGAACTTAGATCTAGTATGTAATAAAGTGATGCCAAGTCTTTATTCTCAACATGTTCTTTAATGGTCCTGTATTAGTTGGTCCTAGTGATAGCAATAGGCCTGTGCATTGGCAAAAACCACTTCTTATTCACTAGACTGTAATTGTTTACATGCCCCAGTCTTAACTCACCGCCTAGTGGGCAGCAGTGTTGCTGTAGACTCTTGCTTTGTACTCCTGTACAGTGATTCAGTTTGTTAACATCTATATTTATTAAACTTGTCAAAATTGATAAATAGACTAGAAGCTCAGACCCAAGAAGATATTTTTGAAAATCAGGGTTTCATTAAAAGTACTTTCTAATATCTCCTAAATGACAAGAATCAAGTTACTGTTATTGAAAATGATCTGCTCATTATAAATGGGAGACTTAACAAATAAGTAATACATGCTAACTTCTGCAAGTGTCTGTTGCTTAATTGTTCATTGTGAGCAGATTATTGAATGCCTCGTCTATTTTCTGCAGTTTACTACACAATAACTCTTTGAGTGAGTTGAAGTTTAATCGTGCAGCAAATTTCTATCAGAAAACAATTTAAAGTGTTTTACTCCGTAGCCTTTTTTTTTTTTTTAAACTCGGGAAGCAAAAGGTGACATTAAGTAATTCAATATGTCCTTGTACAGCTGTGTTTCCATAGAGTAGGGTGCCCTGTGTAGCCTAGAGATGCTGTGAATCTTTGTTCTTTCTACTTGTGGGTTCCATTTTTGTGGGCTTTGTTTTTTTGTTTGTTTGTTGTTTTGAGAATACACATATAATAAAATATCTCTTGCTTGTTCTCCTGCTTCTTAATTTGTGTTGTTTCGTTTGCTCTGGACAGAGCTCAGGACCCGGCTACGTTTATGTCACACTTGCCATCCTGTGTGCTCTGGCCAAGTTACCAGCATTATCTTTTTGAATTCTAGCATCACCCACGTGCGTTTTACAGATGACAAAATGAAGAGTGTGTCTGTCTCTGTCTGTCCATGTGTCTGCCTTAAAAGCAGGCACCTTCTCCGTGTACCCTGTCGTACAGGGCTAGCATGCCCTGCTGCTGTTTGGGAGAGTAGGAGGGTAGGTGTGGTCTCCACGGAAGTTTAGGAAACTCCCATGAGTCACCAGTTAGTGTAGCTCGGGAGAAGTGCACAGGGCTGCGTAGACAAGAGACGACCTGGTCCCAGCTCTTCTGTGCTCACAGCGCAGCCTTGTGAGGTTACCTGTGGGCGGTTCTAACCAGTCAGCTTACCATGTGTTTCTCAGAACTGTATGTAACTCGTTCCTTTCAGCATCAAAATATTTTTATGATAGAATAGGAACTGCGTGTGATGACACACACCAGTAACTCCATTTGGAGCATTCGGGCAAAAGGATCTCAACAACACGGAAAACTTGAGGCCAAACTAGGCTGCCTGAGATCCTGTCTCAAAAACCAAACGGTAAAAAAGGATTCTACCAAATGATAGGAAATAGTATGCTTTTATACCAGTCTAATCTGTTATGCAGAGAAAGCACCATTAAACTTAAATTGTATATCTTTCCAGTGTCTTCAATACATGGCCAAATTTCACCGCTGTACACACTAGGCCCAGTATTTTCTTGGCTCTTGATGGAGTTCTGTGTCTCTAACTCCCTGAGAACTGCCTAGCAGTAGGGAAGAAGGTCTCGTTGTATGTGAGGGACTCCCGTCATGACCATTTCTCCCGTAATAGTCATGAGAGCACATGGAGAAAGTAGTGTGACACACTGAGCCACCCAGTGGATCACATCTGCTCTGGACCAGAAGTAGACATACCACAAACAAGGAATATAGCTCCATTGTCTACACTCGCCAAGGTAGAGATGTATGTGATCTGGGGTAGGGGAGTCTGTGTTTCCCCCTGACATAGGCTAGCTTCTTTTTTTGTTTGTTTTGGTATTTTGGATTTGTTTTTTTCAAAGACAGGGTTTCTCTGTATAGCCCTAGCTGTCCTGGAACTTACTCTGTAGACCAGGCTGGCCTCGAACTCATAAATCCGCCTGCCTCTACCTCCCAGAGTGCTGGGATTACAGGCGTGTGCCACCATCGCCCGGCTAATAGGCTAACTTCTATAGCACTATTGCATTTTTGCATTGTGAAATTACATTTTCACGTTTCCGATAGCCATATTAGAGGAGGAAGAATGGGGGTTAGAGAGATGGCTCTGCAGTTCAGAACAGAGGTCCTCTGCTTGTGTGGACGACCTGACCTTGGTTCTCAGCACCACATCAAGCTGCTCACAAGGAACATGGGGTTGGTTTGGGCCTTCTAAGGGGCTAATAGATATCAAGGGGAAAATGTATATTTAAGGAAGAATTAGATGTCAAGGAAAAAATTATATTTAAGGAAGAATTAAGGGAAGGGATCTTAGGAGGGGATGCAGGCTGTTGGAATGCGCTTCGCTCCTCACTGGAGCCTGTGGTCACGGGCATGCCAGTCTCTCCTTACATGGCGCACGTCAGGTAGCAAAAGTATGCGTTCTGACATTTCCAGTAAGCAAGTTACTGTTAGTGAGAACACTGCAGGAAGTCCCTTGTGCACTTTTCCTCAGGCAGTTGGGATGAGAGGAACTGGAGAGCAGCTCCTAAATGGTGGGCTGTCTCCGCAAACACTCCCCACTGCACGCGCACACACACACACAGACTCTCTCTCTCCCCCTTCCCTCTTTCCCTCCTCCCTCCTCCCTCCCTCCTCTGCCCTCCCTCCTCCTCTCCCTCCTTCCCTCCCTCCCCCCCCTCCTCTGTTGTTGAGGCAGGCCTTCATGCAGTCCAGTCAGTCTGCAGACTATGTAACCAATGCTGACCTTTACCTTGGAATCCTCCTGCCTCCTCCCCAGGGCTGGGAGCTTGCTGTAAGCTCTCCCCTGCTGTCGGATGTCTTCCTTTTAGAGCCATGTAGAACATAACCTTTCTCTAGAAGTCCTGCTCCCATCCCAGGTGAATCCCAAATTGCAATTGTGTACTGAAAACGTGGCAGATGTGTCCCAGGTGTGATCATATTTGTATATGATAAAAAAGTAATAGTTCCTGATGAGTAAAGTTGGGCAGGCTCACAGACATAAACCTGAACTCAAAGCCCCTCAGCTGTTCCTTCAAGAAATATCCCAGCTCTGGCCACCAAATGGCCTGTCCCCATGTTCCAGGCCACCGCCTTCCAGGTTGTTCTATAATCCTGTCATCCTGCTGTCCCTGCTGTCCCAGCTGGCACAGTGTGACTCAAATCATGCTAGTCTGTAAGCCCAGCTCACAACTCTTGTCCCGTCACTGTGGAAGTTATAAAGTGCTCTCATTGTCCTCACCTCTAGTATCTGTTACGACTTCTTATTATCCAGTTGTACGTCTGTCCTTGGCATCATCTTACTTGTAGAAATGTTATTATTTATTGTTTTATTGGCAAGGGAGACATGTGGGTGCCAAACTTGGCCCCAGGAGCAGGCTTTCCCTCCTACCCTGTGAGGTCCTAGGGATTGAATTCTGCTCCTCAGGCTTGGCAGTGACTGTCTTCACCCACTGAGCCATCTTGCCAACCCCTCCATTATTAGGGGATTTTCGGATAACCTCGTGAGCATGGCGATGGTATTCGGCTGATGCTTCGAGGTTGTGGCTCAGCGGTAGAACACCGTCTGGCAAGTGCAGAGCCGAGTTCAGTCCCCAGAGAGCACCGAGTGGCTGGAGAGAAGCACTTGCTGCCCACCACCCCTTAACCACCCCTTAACCACGTGCTAAGTTCATCGGTAAAGCACAACAGGCCATCCTTAAAGTAACAGCACTGGTCCAGTTTGCACCCATCAGCTGCTCTGTGTGTAAGTGAAAGGCAAGTGATCTAAATTCGCTCAGAGGTTGAGCTGGAGTGGGTCTGTCGGGTGGCCGTTTCCTCACGGCCGTCCTGACACCACCACTCTTCCCTGGCAGGCTGCTGCTGACACATTAGCCAAAGGCTGGAAGTGGTATCAGATGGAGGTACAAGGCAGACTATGAAAGCGATAAGCCATTGAGGCCGTGGTGAGCCACAGACGCTGTGGTGAGGTGTCAGTCATCCTAAAATAGTAGAGTCTACTCAGTGGGTTGGGGGGGGGGGAGCCTTCTTAGCATGAGACTGTAAGAACCCACCCTCAGTTTGATGCTATTGTGGCTGCTGTTGTATTTCCTAAGCTATGTCCACAGAATTTCAGACCTTCCTCCTATGACGTGGTGATATCTCTTGCCTTCCCCTTTAGTGAACTTCAGTGACTCACCAGGCCAGCTTTGGTAACTATCTGGGAAACTGGAAAAAGGTAAAGCTATGTGATTCTGAAGCTAGGTCATAAAATGATACCCAGTTCACATCTGTCTGTGGGAAAACAACTCCAGCTTACAGCTGACGCAAGCATCCAGCCTCATGAATGTCCCGTCCTAGACATCCAGCACAGCCAAGCTTTTTGGTTGTCGTAGATGCAGCCACCAACATCTGGAACATCACAAGACACTAGAAATACACACTGATAAGGGACCCTGCTCTCAGATTCCTGACCCACAAAATTGTGGACGATAAAATGGACTTTTAAAGTCAGAATGTTAGTGTGCTGTTATACCGCTGAAGTGTCCTAACACATGAAGCCCAGTCTCCAAGTTCCTCACCGGATTCCCAGCGTGCAGAGCTGTCTACAATGAAAAACCGTGGTAGAACACAGGTGACAGGCTGCTGCAGAGGCCAGCTGCTTTTCCACCACGGCCAGCTGAAGTCATTTTCTCCTTCAATTCCTTCCTTCTACTGTCCTGAGACTTACAGGTTTTTGTTTTAACCATATTGAACCATCTGGTTTTGAACCAACAGGCTGACTACACATTACTATATTTACTGAATATAAAGGTACTGGAGTTCAGTGTTTTATAAATTATGCATGGTGATTAGAGCATTCAGAAAAGCTTTGAGTTACTGAATTTTCCGCAGTGAAACAACTGTCTACTACACGTGCTTTTTGTCCTTTATTTTTTTTTAGCTTTTTCTTTATTAGATATTTTCTTTATTTACATTTCAAATGTTATCCCCTTTCCTGGTTTCCCCACTGAAAACCCCCTATCCCATTTCCCCTCCCCCTCCTCACCAACCTATCCACTCCCACTTTCCCTCCCTGGCCTTCTCTTATACTGGGGCATCAGTCCCTACACTGGAGCTCCCTTTGATGTCCAACAAGGCCATCCTCAGCTACATGTGCAGCTGGAGCTATGGGTCCCTCCCTCCATGTGTACTCTTTGGTTGGTGGTTTAGTCCCTGGGAGCTCTGGGGGTACTGGTTGGTTCATATTGTTGTTCTTCCTGTGGGGCTGCAAACTCCTTCAGCTCCTTCGGTCCTTTCTCTAGCTCCTCCAT
Source organism: Apodemus sylvaticus (assembly GCF_947179515.1). NCBI lineage: Eukaryota > Metazoa > Chordata > Mammalia > Rodentia > Muridae > Apodemus > Apodemus sylvaticus. The sequence goes on from NC_067480.1 coordinate 33,628,046, forward strand.
TGGGGACCTTGTGCTCAGTCCCCTGGTTGGCTGAAAGCATCCACCTCTGTATTTGTCAGGTACTGGCAGAGCCCTTCAGAAGACACCTACATCAGGCTCCTGTCAGCAAGCCCTTGTTGACATTCACAATAGTGTCTGGGTTTGGTGACTGTATATGGGATGGATCCCCAGGCAGGGCAGTCTCTGGATGGTCTTTCCTTCAGTCTCTGCTCCACACTCTGTATCTCCTCCCATGGATAATTTGTTCCCCCTTCTAAGAAGGAATCTTCCTTCTTCTTGATCTTCATTTGGTCTTTGATTGTATCTTGGGTATTCCAAGCTTCTGGGCTAATAGCCACTTATCAGTGATTGCATACCATGTATGTTCTTTTGTGATTGTGTTACCTCACTCAGGATGATATTTTCTAGTTCCATCCATTTGCCTAAGAATTTCATGAATTCATTGTTTTTAATAGCTGAGTAGTACTCAATTGTGTAAATGTACCACATTTTCTGTATACATTCCTCTGTTGAGGGACACCTGGGTTCTTTCCAGTTTCTGACTATTATAAATAGGGCTGCTATGCACAAAGGACACTGTCAATAGGACAAAACAGAAACCAACAAATTTGGAAAAAATCTTCCCCAACCCTACATCTGATAGAATACTAATATCCAATATATACAAAGAACTCAAGAAATTAGACTCCAGAGAACCAAGTAACCCTATTAAAAATGGGGTACAGAGCTAAACAAAGATTTCTCAACTGAGTAATACTGAATGGCTGAGAAGCACCAAAAGAAATATTCAACATCCTTAGCCATCAGGGAAATGCAAATCAAAACAACCCTGAGATTCCACCTCACACCAGTCAGAATGGCTAAGATCAAAAACTCAGGGGACAGCAGATGTTGGCGAGGATGTGGAGAAATAGGAACACTTCTCCATTGTTGGTGGGATTGCAAGCTGGTACAACCACTCTGGAAATCAGTTTGGCAGTTCCTCAGAAAATTGGACATAGTACTACCTAAGGACCTGGGCATATACTACTGGGCATATACCCAGAAGATTTTTGTCTTTTAAGCATGTGTTTTGTTGACACCTGTTGAAATAGCTTTGAGCACAGAGTGAAGCTCCCGCTGTGGTGAGCTTGCGTTCTTGCAGAGAGAAACAGTGACCCAACCAATAGGTACCGTGTACAGAGCGCCAGGAAGTAATAAGTGGGAACAAGAGAACAAAAGGGGCATCTGGAGATGGAAGGCGGGTGGGGGGCGTGGTAGGAGGCAGCTTGCCACGTTGAACTGTGGTTAGAGTGACACATGTTCAGAGATTTTAAAGGAGGAGAGAGCAAAGCCAGAAACAAGGGAAGCAGTCCAGGGAAAACAGCTCACGGGTATGCTCAGCCTGCTCCCCAGAATGCATAAGCCCAGCACAAAGTTGTAAAGGTACTTAAAACACTGGTTTCTTTTTCTTTTCTTTTTTTTCTTAACAATTTAAAATACTTGATTTTAATAGCTTCTTCTCATGATGCAGACTTCTCATGCATGAACTTGGTTACGACAGCGTTGTAATGTGATGTCAAAAGGCCAGACACACCTGGTAGAACAAGGGATCCAGGCCCTCATAGCATGCTCCATGTGTCTGGAGAAAAGCAATGATCTAGAGTGTGTATAGCCAAAGAAGTGATGGGGAGTCTCTCCAGAACCTGCAAGTTCAGGGCAGTGGTGTGTGTCTGGGGAGGGGAGGGGGTGTCCATTATTCAGGGATGCTGGAAAGCCCACAACCTTTCCCAAGCATAAGAAACCTGTTGTTTGTCAGAAGGTCTTGCGTGCCAGGCCAACATGACTTTTCTTGTACATTGTGAGTACGTCATTCTGGCATCTGCTCCACCCGATTTGTAAGGAAGGGGTAAGGTACAAATGGAGGATGCTGAAGAGTCTGAGGGGCGGCCCTGGGGAGTCAAGGATGGGATGGCAAAGGAAGCAGGGTAGAATCATGTGTTGGGTGTCAAAGATCACCACAAGATTTGGTCTGAGAAACAGCAAGGTAAGTTAGAAAGCCACTGGAGACAGAGTGGAGCTGTAGCTTCCAGCCAATCCACAAAGAGCAGCAGCAGCATGGCCAGCATAGGACCAGGCCAAGATGGAAGACTATGTGGACAAAAACTCTGATGAGTCAATGTATCACTTCCGGAAGTAAGTGGGGCTTATGCTGACCTGAAGTCCTAGAGGCAGTTAGGGTCTTCTGTCTGCTGATGCTTTGATGTGCATAGAGTGCCATCATCACCGTGTTAGGTGTCCTCTTCATGCAGGTATGCAGGTATTGAGCCTCCCTCAACAGGTGTGTTTGATAATTTGTTGGGTCTGGCTTTTCTTAATAACGTTTTAATAAAGACTTTATTAAAACTTATTAAAAGTTTTAATAAAAACCGTGTGTTCTTAAGGTCCCAGTCTACCTTGGTAATTTATAGGTTTAGGAATCAGGTAACAGTCTTACGTTCCATGGGTGATGTTGGCCAGGTGGTAGTATCTACATATACAATGCACAGTTAACTTGCACTAATCATTTGTACTTAGAATTCTGCTTCTTATAAAATAGTCATCTAGGGAGTTGCTGACATTGTTTGGTCCAAGTCTGAGCTGGAGGAGCCTTGGTCACCCACCCCTATTACAGCCTTTAAAGAGACAAGCAACACAAAAGAGAATGAACTTACTCAGTGTGGTCACATTTGGGAACAGTAAGAACTGGGGATCAAAGCCAGGTGTGGCGGCACACACCGTCAATCCTGGCACTCAGGAGGCAGAGGCAGGTGCTCCTGCTCATCACAAAGTTGCTTCTGTGGTCAAACAACCACTTTAATTACTCTTGAATCTCTCAAACTATCTACTGTATCTTCATGAGTGCAATGGAGGCTCTACGTATGCAGTGAATGATTTATTTACACCTCTTGCCAATATCTCAAAGCCCAAGGCATAGCCCTATTCAGAGGTGAGTGGCATTCAGAAGGCAAATACCATTACAGATGTTACCTGGTGCTTGCTCCTGGTATCTTGAAGATGAAGCTTAATGGAATGTGAAAGGCAGTTCATGTATATCTAATAAGTCTCAAAGCCTAGCTACTTTCTTCTGGTATCAAGGGGCCTTATGAGAATTAATTCAGCAAAAATAAATAAATATTCTTAGGCATTTTTGGTGAAATGAAAGAAAGTTGCTGCATTAACTGGTTGGTGAATCTTGTTAGTAGAGGTGGTAGGATCAGAGCCTGGGCCCTTGCAGCTCCAACAAGCGAAGCTTGGCCATCCATCATCAACGGGCCAGTTGAAGAGATGCGTAACAGTGAAAAGCACAGAAAAGAGAATTTTTTTTTTCAAAATTGCCATGTTGGGAAGAACAAATAGTGACCTCCTCAAGTCCATCATGGGGTCCTGACATAAGGTTTAGTTTTAGAAAGTCCAGTGTGGTTCTGGCCATCACTGAGTCAACCTCATCAAAGCCTGTCCAAGGTGGTCTACACCTTGTCAGCACTGTCTGAGATACCTTCCTGGGAGACAAGTTCCTCCTCCGCCTGGCAGCGGGCCTTCAACCTTTTCCCTTCTACCAGCAGGAGATTTCTGAAGAAGTTATAATTCCATGTTCCAATGTGGAAGATGTTTGATGGAGTTTTTAATGTAATACAACAAAGAAACTCAGAAGTGAAGATCCCTTTTCAGATAACATTGGTGAAAACATCAGAGAGGCAGGGGGAAACCTGTTATAGCTTCAGATGCTTACCTGATGACATCCAGCCTTTGGCTGGTAGATGCTAGTGGGCTATGTTAATAGAGTCAGGAGCAAAGCCAGGCCTGCCTCTGTACATTCCAAGGGATGGAATGATAAGGGTCCAAGGGACCTAACAGTCTCAAAGCTATTTGGTACAAAGGAGAGCAGGAAGAGAGCTAAAGATGGCCCAAGATAATTTGGCTCTGGCTTTGCAAAATTCTCCACAGTCATTTAAGTTGTATTTGGTAATCAGCCCTGCAGAAGAATTACCGAGGAGGTGTACCTTCTTCCTGGATATTTTTTTTCCATACAAGCCAATCCTGTCTAGCCTCTGTAAATGTAACTTTTATTTGCCAGATATAATTATTGCCTTGGAAGCTAACTGCTGAATGACTCACCATCCTTTCTAGCTCCTTCTGAACTCTGGCTGGCTGGTTCAGCTCAGCCATTCTGGCTCAAACTTCTCTTCAAACTGATTCAATCGGGCGTCTCTAGCTCCTTGCTGAATTGTTCTGCTTGGCCCCAAATTAACTCTGACAATCTGCTTTAATCTTCTGACTCCTTCACATTCTCTGGTTCCTTCTGTCTCCACTTGCAACCTGTCTCTGTAAAATTGCCCTTGTTTTCTCTCTTTCTCTGCTGCTCTAAGTTGCCTTTCTTTCCTGTCCTCATGATAGTTGGGCATATCATATTTCTGACTCATCTTCTATCAAATCTTTCTCTGATTCATCATTTTGTCTGCCCTTCAATGTCACTCTAAACATGGATTCTTCCTCCTATAAACTAACCTTACCTGCACAGTTTGAGACTTCAGGTATGTACTAAGGGTGTTTTTGTATTTTCACCAGAGGGATTAAAGGTGTGTCTCTTGTCTGCATTCCAACTGGATTACACAGATGTGATCCCTTGCCAGAGCATCCATATTGCTGGCTCCTCAAGCCTCAACAGACCAAATAGCACCAATTATTGTTGACCATATTGGGAAAAAACAAATTCAGAAGTCCAGTGACACCCTCTCCCCCAAGACCATCTTCGTTGACCATATTGGGAAAAAACAAATTCAGAAGTCCAGTGACACCCTCTCCCCCAAGACCATCTTCAGGGCCCTGACATGAGATTTAGGGTTACATGAATTTGATTGAGGGATGGTCCTGCCCATCACTGCATTGTCATTGTCCAGGCTCAAGTCTCTCATGTAAGAAGATAGTCTGACAAGTCCTCAGAACTGTGTGAAACTTCTTTGAGAGATGAGAGACAAGGCCTCCTCTGACTGGCACCCTTCGTCAGGCTTTTCCTTTCTCCAGCGTAAGATACCTCGAGAAATTCCAGCTTTTTAGGGCACTTGTTCAGTAGTCTGCTACCCAACGAGAGGGTTTTAAACATTCCTTTGAGATATCTTCATTCCAAAACCAGACACAGTGGCTCAGGACAGTAGTCCTGGTACTTAGAGGCAGAGGGAAGTGGAGCTCTGAGCTCAAGGCAAGCCTAGGCTCTATGGCGAATGGCAGGCCAGCTAGGGATGCAAAGTGAGATACTGTCTCAGAGCAAGCAGGCAAGCAAGCAAACCAAAAAGCAAGCAAGCAAAAAGCAAAACAAAACAAAACAAAAAGCAAACTTTATCCATACTCCTGAAATCAAGGGATCTTTACCTGCTACCTCAGCAGTACTGGAATCCTATAAGGGGAAGATAAAGGAAAAGATAAAGGGGAAGATAAAGGAGAAGATAAAGGCTTTTGAGGGGCAAAGGATAGCATCTGTCATACCTTGAACATCAGTAACAAAATATTTTTTTCACTAATATTTGAATCATAGTTCATGTTATCAAGTGAGTTTTTTTTCTCAATATTAAATTTTTGGGTTCTTGTATTAGGATGAAGAACTTTATCCATTCTTATTTCTTTGTGCTTTTATTTATTTATTTATTTTTTATTTATTTATTTATTTATTTATTTATTTTTTGCCTTTCTCTCGAGATAGGTTTTCTCTGGGTAGCCCTAGCTATCCTGGAAATGGCTCTGTAGACCAGGCTGGTCTTCAAGTCAGAGAGCCACCTTCCTCTGCCTCCTGAATGCTAGGATTAAAGGCATTCACCCCCACCTCCAGACTCCTTTGTTTTATTCTTATCCTAGTTTGGTTTCTATTGCTGTGATAAAGATTATGACCAAAAGCAACCTGGGGAAAAAGCGTTTATTTTTAGCTTATCATATTCCACCACAAAGTGAAGTCATAGTTTGTACTACCACAGTGACCTGGGCCCTCCCATGTCAATCATTAACTAAGAAAATGCCTCACAGACTTGCCTACAGCAAAGACTGATGGAAGCAATTCTTCAACTGGGATTCCCTCTTTCCAATATTTCTATTGTGTCCAGGTGAAAAAAAAAACTAATAAACTTGTATTGTTTAGTTACAACTGGGGTGGTTTGATAGGTATGACCCCTGTAGATTCATGTGTTTGAATGTTTGGCTATAGGGAGTGGCACTATTAGGATATATAGCCTTGTTGGAAGAACCATGCCACTATGGAAGCAGGCTTTGAGACTATATATACTAAAGCTACACCCAATGTGATACACAGTCTCCTCCTGCTGTGTGGGAATCAAGATATAGAGCTCTCGGGGCTGGAGAGATGGCTCAGTGGTAAGGAGCACTGACTGCTCTTCCAAAGGTCCTAAGTTCAAATCCCAGCAACTGCATGGTGGCTCACAACCATCAGTAATAAGATCTGACACCCTCTTCTGGTGTGTCTGAAGACAGCTACAGGGTACTTAGATATAGCAATAAATAAATCTTTAGGGGAAAAGATGTAGAACTCTCAGCTCCTTCCCCATCACCATGTCCACATGCAAGCTGCCATGTTTTCCACCATGATGCTCGTGGACTAAACCTCTGAAACTGTAAGCCAGACCAATTAAATGTTTTCCTTGATAATATTTGCTTCGGTCATGGTATCTCTTCGAAGCAATAAAACCCTAACACAACTGCAAAAGAAAAAAAAAAATAGGATCCTCTCTTTATCCTTAGCATTCTGAAACTGCCCAGAGGCTGTCTTCCGATGAATCTTCTTTTCCTCACTGTGCACTCAGTAGATTCCCAGAATCTGTGTCTTTGCATTCTGGGCAATGTCCCTTCCATTCCCGCTGTCTCCTGGGCATTTTCTTTGTTCTCTTTGTGCATTTATCTCTGATGGGTCTTCCAATTTTCCCCTCATTTCCTGATTTCCATCTCTTTGTCAGTGCCTCTATTTTCTGAATGATTTCTTCTGCATTATGTTACAATTCTCGATGGGAACATTTCGTTTTTGCTTTTAGATATGCAGTTTCCAAGAACTCTTTGTTATTCTCTGAATTTTCAGAACAGCTTCTTCATTCACTGTCCTCTGTCCCCAAAGGGAAAAAACCCTGCTGTCTCCCTGCAGAATCAGAGGGCAGCTTCCGGCTGTCTTGTCTTTGGTTTTGTTCCCATCTGCCCTTTCAACGGTCCCTGCCTGCTTCTGCTTGTCATTCACAGAAAGAGCTTATCTACAATGTCCCGAGACCACTGGCTATCTGTTCATATCTCAAAACAGCACTGAGGAGCTAACATCACTGCACCTTGTAGGGACGTCCGTCTGGGCTCCTCCTTGGGGAGCTCCGGTGGTCCTGGTCTGTGGATATGCAATTTCCCAGTCTCTGTCTGGAGTTTATGAAACCCAGGTCTCTGGAGGCTGAGTTAATGAAGCTGGTAAGAAGGTGGCACCTAACATTTCCAGACATAGAACTGTACAGGATTCCTGTTTTTTGAGTCTTAAGATGGAAAAGGGAGTTGGTAGGGCCAGGTACTTCTCATCTGCCCCTCTAGCTCATTCCACAGACATGGGCTGATGTTAGGAGAGCAGCCACATTCCTGTGTCCTGGAACATAGAAGTAGATAGTAGCAGGTAAAGAGAGACTTTGAAGCAGCGTGCGTGTCCAAGTCTTTACCCAGGCCCCTCTAGACCCCCCGTCAGTCCCACTCTTTTTCCCACTTCTGTAATCTCACCTCTACCCTCATCTTCAGAGATACCTCCAGCTCAGACACCTGAGCCCTCTACACTTCTGTCTGTAGATTTCATTGATCTCGTCACCCTCTGGTCTACTAAGTCAGCTAACCAAAAGCTCCTACATTTTTTTCCTGCGGTTACCAACTGCCCTTTTAAGACATACTTTCATTATTTTTAAAACTATTTTTAAATTATTTTTTCAAATTTAATTTTGCATTCAGATCAATAGATTTCATTATAATATCCCATACTTGCATGTCATTGTACTTTGTTTATTTTTCATACACAGAGTAAATTTTTTTATTTTTTAATTCATATTTTTATTTCCCATTTTTTAAAAAAAGATTTATTTATTCTATGTATGCGAGTACACTGTTGCTGTCTTGCTGTCTTCAGACACACCAGAAGAGGGTGTCTGTCAGATCCCATTACAGATGGTTGTGAGCCATCATGTACTTGCTGGGAATTGAACTGAGGACTTCTAGAAGAACAGTCAGTGCCCTTAACCACCAAGTCATCTCTCTAGCCCTCTAATTATTATTATTATTATTATTATATTTTTATTTTTATTATTACTACTACGATCCCTTTTGGAATTGTAATTCAAGATCAATTCAAGAGAAGGTACGTGATGGAAATTGAATGCATTGACTGCTTTGCTTACATGCTTATTTGCATACACATGCCTAAGAATGCATTACAGATGCATATAGAAAAATGGGAGTCGGAAACTAGGCAAACCACATTTAGGATTACAGATCCTTTAGAAGTGCAAATGTAAGCAACAGTCTTGTTTTTCATTTCTAATTTATAGCTCTTCTTATATTGGTTTCTTATACAAGTCTAAAAAAAAAAAACTTGTATGTTCCCTTCCAGCTTACTGTGTTTACATAAAAATAAAGCTGAGATTGTGTGCCTTCATAGAAGGCACGTTCTATATCAGAAGAATAAAGAACATAATATGCATTTTCTTGTATGCTGTTTCTTGATTCAACAGTTGCACTTCCGCAGGGGAGGAATGCGAACTTTCACTTGGATACACAACGTTTTCAGTGTTCTGCACTCTTCTTACTTGTGTTCCCTTTGCAATTCCATTATTTGATTTTTTTTTTTAGGCAGTTCATTTAAAAATTCGAACCAGGGTTGAACTAATCTTTCTATCCAAAAAAAAAGTTGCCACCAACCTAGATTTTAGATTTTATTAACTTGAGCCCAGGCCTGTCTGGATACAAAGTTGTACAACTGTTTGCAGTCAGCATGTGAATTGAGACCACATATTTGAGGGCAAACCTATGCAGAAGTCTAGAGAGGCACACCACTCCCCCCCCCTCCCCAACACCGATGCTGCCTAGCAGTTTCTAAATGGCTTGCTCTTACTGCTTCTTTTATGTGAGGCCCAGTGTTGGTTTACGTGAGCCTAGGCTTGAAGAGGATAGGAGCAGGGATTGCTAATATGCTGTGTCATTCTTTTCCAGTTCCAGTACTAAATCATTTCCCTGGACTGTTTTATTTAATCCTCACACAAATGCTCCGAGTTAGCAATTATTTCTATTCCCATTTCATAGATAGCAAAGGATTTCCCAAACACTACCTTTTCTGACTTTAAAATATATCCTCATACTTTGCCTGGGGATTCTGGTATGCAGAATTATCCAAGAAGAATCATTAAGGTGCACCTTCAGGTTGGCATAGGACAAGAAATAGTTTCAGCCTGGGCTTTGGACCCAGATTCAACTGTCTCTAAACTCCATCTCTGGGTATTCCTAGCTATAGTTACAAGTTATGCAAGTTATGACACTGTGGACACTGGCCATTGTCATCACCTGCAGAATGTGTACATAAGGAAGACTTGAGCATGTAATGTAGTAGTGGCTGCCCTGGAATCTGCTATTGAAAATGTCTATAATACAGATTTCTGAGTTCGTGGCCAGCCTGGTCTACAGAGTGAGTTTCCAGGACAGCCAGGGCTATACAGAGAAACCCTGTCTCGAAATAAAAAGAAGGAAAAGAAAAAAGAAAATGTCGATTATTTTCCCCTTCTTTCTCTTTGAAGTGGCAGAGATGATTTCGGACTTGAAGTTGCTTTGGCAAGGGGATATGGGGGAAATAGAAGAAAACAGAGCCTAGACTGGGAGGCTGGGAGGCCACCCAAGCTCACTTTGTGAGGGAGGATTGAGGCATGTGGTCTGGCCTCATCCTGAATTGCTGGTTTATGGCCTTCAAAGACCAGAGCATGCTTTCACAGAAGGTCTATCCTGGGCAATGCCACACACAAGTTCTCAGACCCAAGCCCTGAGAGTCTTGTTATCTAATTTCTTGAAGAAGGGACCCATGAAGACTGAACAAGGTTGAAATTTGGATGAAGCTGCTCCCCAAGGATAGCCAAGAGTGTGAGCTATGGAAGAAAGAAACCCTCCAAGGACAGGGGATAGAACTGTAAGACAGAACTTCCAGAGTCCAGAAAGCATTCCAAGGTGCTGGGGCAATCTGGTGGCCCTCTTAAGTGAGGTCCTGATGTGAGTTTCATCTTGGTTCAATCACAATGTACCCACTGAACCCAAATGCTTCAGGATATTCGATCAAACTGTGAACCCCAGGGCTGGGTTATTTACTGGAAAAACCTGCTTTTAGTTGTGGTGTGGCTCAGTCTCAGCACACACCTTGAATCCAAGAGTTTTCTGCTTCAACACTGTAAACAGGATTAAACAAAGTCAACTGTAGATCAAGAGGTGGAGCAAGCAATCAGAAGACAGGAAGTGGGCATAGGATTATTAAGAAAATAAAAAAACAGAGTAAGAGGGAGTCGGGAGGATGGATAGAGCAATACACAGGAAGTAGAAGGGACTGACATTCCGTTTGAAGGGCTTTTGAGGTAAAGAAAGGGCATTCCTGGGGAGTCAACTGAGGAGGAAGGTCAGCCGGGTGCTTTCTCTAACTCTCTGAGCTAGCAGGCTTTCACCCCAGCATCTGGCTCTCGAGTGTTCTTTGGTAAAATCAGTGTCAAAAAACAACACCCAAATGGATGTGTAGGACTTGGAGAAGTTGAGGGGCACAAAGACTGTGAGTTTCTGGTTGATTTCCCAGAGCATTGTGTCTTCTGACCATGTGTCTATTGGATAAGGGAGAAAACTTACCCCCAGAGAGTGCTGTGGCAAAGATGTAATGAGCTATTGCCTGTAGGGTGCCTTCAGCATCACCTGCTACCTGTACCCTCTAATACCAACCAGACTGGGTTAGATCAGCAAGTTATAGAGGAATCGGCATTGCTTCAATGGGATCAGGGCTTTACTCTTTGGCAGCTAATTAAGCCAAGGATAGTACTAAGTGGAACCCAGATTCATTTTCCAGTCCAGAGAGATGGAGTTTGAGAAGCCCACATTACCTCTAGGGGCTTCACGGTTGACTCTTCTCAGATTTCCTGCTAATCTTTCTTATGCTCTACATTTGAAGACAGCCCACGCTGTAGAGGAAGTGATCCCAACCTCACAACCAGGGCTGCACAGGATCACATGCTTGGAGAAACTGGAGTGATGATGTCTTGAAAGAAATAAAATTTACATCAGAAGCTCCCGGGGAGATCACTAGATCCTGTTCCTCAGATTTGGAAAGGCACCAACATACACTGACAAAGTCAGTGAAGATGTTCTTGAGAACTTTGGTTCATAAGGAATATTTACTCCATTACAACACTTAATTTGCTTTAGAAAAAAAAGTCAGTCAGTGCGTAGGAGGAAAGAGATGGAGGTAATAAAAAAAGAAAAAAAAAAAGCAAGAAAAGCAGTCTTCCTGGAAGCTATTACTTGTGATGAACACTAGATGTCCCCACTATCATGTTTTGGCCTAAAAAAAAGACTTGGTCTTTAACTCTCCCAAGTCTGTTAGAACCCAGTTTCTAAAATTGAAGACGAAACCAAAACACGATTCTCCATTCTGGCCTTCATATGAGCAAACACTCTACTCTAAGCTGATATCCAGATGTTATTTCGCCTGGAAGTGTAGATCTGAAGCAGGATCATCTAGGGCAATGTTGAATAAAGACTGGATGGCAACAATGAAAAAAAAAATGCCAGGCACTCCCGATAGCCATGCCCCAAGAGAGGGATTCCAGAGTGTAGAGTTGTGGCATGGGCCCTGCTGACTAGGGCTTGGGCCTAAGGATTCCATTTGCAAATGAATTCAAAGGGAAATTCAAAGAGAGGGTGGGCCAAGGAATCATTTCATAAATGCTGTTCAGAAAGGGGAAAGGAGGGCTGGAGAGGTGGCTCAGAGGTTAAGAGCATTGACTGCTCTTCCGGAGGTCCTGACTTTAATCCCCAGCAACCACACGGTGGCTCACAACCATCTGTAACAAGATCTGACGCCCTCTTCTGGCGTGTCTGAAAACAACTATAGTGTACTCATATGCATAAAATAAATAAGTAAATAGAAAGAAAGAAAGAAAGAAAGAAAGAAAGAAAGAAAGAAAGAAAGAAAGAAAGAAAGAAAGAAAGGAATATGTAAATACACTGTAGCTGTATTCAGACACTTCAGAAGAGGGCCTCAGGTCTCATTATGGACTGTTGTGAGCCACCATGTGGTTGCTGGGATTTGAACTCAGGACCTTTGGAAGAACAGTCAGTCATTTCTCTAGCCCCCAAGGCCCCAGCTTTTTACCAGCACCCATAAAGCCGGCCTCACCTAGGACTAAGATCTTCTATCACCTGCCCTCTGTGCTCCAACCCTACCTGCCTTTATTCAGACCCTCCCTCCCAATACCCCACCTCACTGGCCCCTTCTGATTTCAAGTTAGAGACCTTTTTTCAAAGTCTCTTCCTGAATTGCCCAGACAAGTATGTTCCCCATCCTTCCCTGATCCTGCCCCTGGCATTATCAATCCTGTACCTTACCCGAGCTATTTCTGTTATAGACTTCATGTCTTCACAACTAGATTATAAACATGTATGGCAGAAGTAGCAGCCCTATACCATACCTGTGCACGTGTGACCTGTACCTTGCTAGACCAGAGAAGCGACTTGAAAGAACTTCATCAGGTTCAGCAAGGAAATAAATGGTGGTAGATGGACGCCTGTGAGCAGGGAGGCCACCCCTAGTAGTGTAATAATTAACCCGTTCATTAATTAGTAAATAAACCAAGGTCTACAGTTATTGATAATTACAAATGGAGCATATTAATTAATGCAAATTCTTTATGCTTATTGGCATGTAAGAGTGAACTCTGTCCCCTGCCTTGAAGCTGGTATTTTCAACCCTGGGCAGGCCTTCTTATCAGGGATTGACTGGAAGCAAAGCACTGGGTAGTTGGGACAAAGTTAACTGAAAAGTAACTCGCCCAGGAGCTTGTTGCATGACGTAAAGAAGGAAAAGTCAGAACCTGAACTCTGCTGTGGAACTTCTGGGCAGACAGGGTCCAAGTGAGAACTATACCCTGGTGCGACAGAGAATGCTTCCTGAACTGTGGTATCGACTGGAGCTGTTAACTTTTTTAAAAGATTATTTATTTATTTTACGTGCATTGGTGTTTTGTCGGCATGTATGTCTGTGCGAAGGTGTCTGATCCTTTGGAACTGGAGTTACAAACAGTTGTGAGCTGCTGTGTGGGTGCCCGGAATTGAATCTGAGTCCACTGGACAAGCAGTCAGTGCTCTTAATCACTGAGCTATCTATCTCTTCAGTCCTTGGAGATGTTAGCTTTTATTTATTGTGTCTAGATACTTGAATCTTAGCAAGCACTTTCCAGTGTATTGTGGTTAGCTCTTAAAATTTTGTTGAGTTAGCCACTGCTATGGCCTCCATGGTCACATGAGAGAGCTTGGGCAGAGCGGACACACAGCTAGACAGAAGTGAAACCAGAGCTTTGCAGTCACCTGAGGCGACTGCCACCTCACCATGAGCCTTTGATCTGTACCTGTGCTATATGGGGCCAATCGAGCTGGGTGGTGAGCTGTTGGGTGTCCCCTCAGTTTGAGCCTCACTGGATCTGAGAAGAGAGGCCTGACATCTCATGGCATCTCCTAAGCCTTATTAGAGTGCTGGAGTGCCACCTTGTAGTCGGAGAGACCTATGCGAGCAGTATTAACTCTATGCCACAAGATGGAGAGACCCAGTATGGATATAGTGTGCAAGACAGGTGAACCTCCTCAAAACTGTCTCACAAGGACTGGAGGTATACTTTTGAGGCAGAGCACCTGTCTAACCCATCAAGGTCTGGATTCAATCCAGAAGAAAAGTGAAGTCCTCCTGCTAAGAAACTCTCTACAAACATGGAACATTTATGCTGTGATTAGCATGGTAGATGTCTCTCAAAGATGAATGTGTTAAAGGCATAGTACACAGGGTAGGTCTTCTGGAAGATGATGCCCTTGGAAGGGATTGTGGGACATGGTCTCTTTGGTCAATGGTCAATTTTGGCCATACTTTGTGCCTAATATGTCCATTGTGACATATGCCCTCCTCAGAGGTGCAAAGCAATGGGGTTGCTGGATCATAGACTGAACCTCCAAGACAGAAAGAGACAATAAACCTCATTCCTATGTGCGTAATTTGTGTGTGTGTGTGTGTGATGTGATGTATGCGTGTGTGTACATTTGTGTACATGTGTGTGAATGTGTGTGTGTGTGATGTGATGTATGTGTGTGTACATGTGTGTGTACATGTGTGTGGACGTGTGTGTGTGTGTGTGTGTGTGTGTGTGTGTGTGTAGATGTGTGCGGGTGTGTGCTTGGTTTTGCTTTGCAATAGGGTCTCACCATGTAACCCAGGTTTCTTAAATGTAACACTGTCTCCCCCAGGCTGTCCTTGAACCGACTTTATGGCAAAGTCTTTTGCTTCAGCTTCCTAAGTGCTGGGATTATAGACATGCCTCCAATTTCAGTTCAGTGAGAGATCGTGCATAGCACATTTCCCCGTTCTGAGTCTCCCTTTCCCTAAACACAAGAAGACCAGTGACATATATATACAGAATATCCAGGACAATCCCAGTCTTGTAATGAATGGTATGTGAAGAAAAACAAGGGGGAGGCAAAGACTGTGGCTAAACAAAAATGCTAGCCTCAAACTAATGTCAATCTGCTGCTGGTAACAACAGCTGTGGTTACTGAGTACAGACCATTTAATGCTGCCAGTTTCTTCACACATACAGGAGTTATCATCTCTGTTTTACATATGAGGAGACAGAGGTGGATGGGTATTTTGTGTGATCAGTAGGCTAGTAGGAGAGGCTGAATGGTCACTGTGAGCATCTACCTAACCTCCTGTGAGGCCAGATCAGAGCCAGGACAGGTGTGTGGAGCTGCATTATCTCAGACAGGGATTTGTTCTCAACCTTTCCCCTGTCCCAATTCACCTGAGGCTAGGTGCTCTGACCTTCTTCCTATTCTACTCTAGATTTTGTTGTTGTTGTTGTTTTTGTTTTTGTTTTTGTTTTCTGAGACAGGGTTTCTCTGTGTGGCCCTGGCTGTCCTGGAACTCCTCGCTCTGTAGACCAGTCTGAAATCCACTTGCATCTGCCTTCCAAGTGCTGAGATTAAAGGCATGCACCACTACTGCCCGGTTTTCATTCTTTCTTTCTGCTCTTCCTTTCCTTTCCTTTCCTTTCCTTTCCTTTTTCCCTTTCTTTTTTTCTTTGTTTTTTTTTTCCCCCCGAGACAGGTTTTCTCTGTGTAGCCCTGGCTGTCCCGGAACTCACTCTGTAGACCAGGCTGGCCTCGAACTCAGAAATCTGCCTGCTTCTGCCTCCCAAGTGCTAGGATTAAAGGTGTGCGCCACCACTGCTTGCTTGCTTTCTTTCTTTCTTTCTTTCTTTCTTTCTTTCTTTCTTTCTTTCTTTCTTTCTTTCTTTCTTTCTCTCTTTTCTTCCTTTCGCTCTAGATTTTGAAACTACTGCCCTGAGGTTAAGTCTATTTTCCAGTGCATGAATTCGCCCAGTGACTCTGGACTTCATGCCCAGCCTTTATGGGGCCACAAGATTATAAAGGAAATTGATCCTAAAGCTTCCCAAACAAAGGCTGTTACAAGGACTGACAGTTCTGTTTTGAGCTGAATTTAAATATTACCAGCCAGCAGTCACTGTGACCCATGCCTGTAATCTCAGCGACTTGAGCTGAAGCAGATGCAAGAGGATTGTGAATCTGAAGCCAGCCTGAGTCACTTAGCAAGACCTTATGTCAAGTCAAAACAAACAGACCAGGACTGGAGAGATGGCTCAGCAGTTAAGAGCACTGACTGCTCTTCCAGAGGTCCTGAGTTTAATTCCCAGCAACCACATGGTGGCTCACAACCATCTGTAATGGGGTCTGATGACCTCTTCTGGTATGTCTGAAAACTACTACAGTGTACTCACATGCATAAAATAAGTAAATCTTAAAAAACAAACAAACCAAAATAAAAACCATTCCATAGCAGGCTGACAATGTCAGACACCAGTGTGGCAATATGGATGAGGCCGAACTTCAGGGCCTTATGTATGTCTGAGGCTGTCTCCCCTGCATACTTCTAGTCCTGGCCCCAGTAACTTAGTAGACTCAATCATATTACCTACAAGTTTAAATTGGAGTCTGCCCAGGAACTACTAGGAGTTTAAAAGGGTGGGATTTGTTTGAATATTCAGAAGTGCAAAGCAGGAAGGCCTTGGGGGAAGGAAGTGTCAGCAGAAGTCAGAGAAGAATGGGTTCCTCAAGGTAGGAGTGATACTAATCCCCTAAAACCAAAATCTAGAGCTGAGAAGCGCGAAGTCTCCCAGTACTGACTGCAACATCAAATCAAAACTGATTCTCAGGAGGAGGAAAAAAAAAAATTAAAAAAACCCTGATTCTCACACAGGAATGCATCCCTGTAACTTCAAAGGCTCCACATCTCTGTGCAGATGACCCTGGCATGGTGCATTTTTTTCTGAGGCTATTGTTGCCTGCCGGCACCTGCACACCACTTAGTGCGTTCCTGTCAGCGTAGTGGTGATAACATCAGCATGCATTTTTGAGGTACTTTGTAGTTAATAAGACTAAAGAGTGAGAGAGTCAATAGCTGCTCCTCAGGAAGCCTGCTTGTCTTCAGTTTAGTTAGCCTTTAACCAGACTCCCACAATGGGCTCTGTTCTAAAGCAAAAGACCTGTTTGTTTCCCAGCGAGTCTTGTTTGGTGACTCCAGATGAGTCTATTTGAAGATTCCAAAGATTATTGGTACAAATTTATCTGGCTTAGGGAATAGCCAGAAGACAGAGAGAGCTTTCTGCCTTTGGCTATGAACCCCCCCCCCTTTTTTCTAAAGACAAACATTTAGAGTGTGATAAAAGACCTCCAATATATAGGGATCAACTAAATTAAGATACCACTAAACCTCTTATTTAAATATAAAGGTAGAAATGGGATTGCTGTGCTATTCTGTAATTATGTCACATTCTTACTGGTCTGTAATGTCTATACTAAAAATTATGGGAGGTCAGACCACTCTCAGTGGTATGTATAAAGCTATATCTTAAGAGAGCTGGTGTTTTCTACAGACAAGGGAAAAAGCTGACTTATGAATGGTCAAGTCTTGGGCTTCCTCTGAAATGGATCCACCAGGGAGAACATACTAGATGATGATCAGCCTGTGACATCTGTCTTCCTGACTCTGTCACCTTCCTCAAGGACCCCATTACAGCTCTAACTCTGAGGGTTGATTGCAGGGAAAGCATGTTGTGAATGCATTCATGTGAAAGTGAAAACAACTCAAGAGTTTGTGTACTGCCTTCCTCGTTGATTGATTTCTAGGATTGATACAAGTATAACCCAATCAAAACCCACCTCTGTCGGGTGCTACAAAGCTGTGTGCACGTGTGTGCATTTGTGATGTTTAAAAGAACATGCATGCTTAGACATTACCTTACACAAATATGTTGAATCTCTGTTCCCAACTGATAACTAGGTGCTTCTCAGATCTTAAAGATATATTCAAGGGCCTGGAGAGATGGCTCAGCGGCTAGGAACACCAACTGTTCTTTCAAAGGTCCTGAGTTCAATTCCCAGCAACCACATGACGGCTTACAACTATCTGTAATGGAATCTGATTCCCTCTTCTGGTGTGTCTGAAGACACAGTATACTCATATACATAGATATAGATAGATGGATAGGTACATTACATACATACATACATACATACATACATACATAGATATATAGATAGATATATAGATGGATAGACACTGCCCAGCCTTCTGCACATGTCATAAAGGGAAAGGCAAGAGTAGACCAAAGATCCAGCTGGAGCATGTGTTATGGCTTAGATTGTAAGAAGGGCTCTAACAAAGTCAAAAGGACCAGAACAAGGAAGCAGCGGGACCCAGTGCCTACTGATGAGTGGCACTTTCCGGTCTGAGCCGTTCAAATGCGAAGGCATGAAGAGTGAAAGTGGGCGCTAACCATCAAGGAGGGATAGGTACAGAAGCCTCATGGAAGCAGGTCAAGGGCAGAATGTAAGGATGTAAGAATGTAAGCTATAGAGGGGAGCAGACAATGAGGGTTCCTGTTAGCAGTTATGAGGCTAAAGCTTTCCCCCACTGCCCCCTCCTGAAGATAAGAGGATTGTGTTTGAACAGAACAGGAAATCTTCAAAACAGGAGATGCTGATAAGAGCAGAAGTGGTCAAGTTAGGTCTTTGTCTGCCTGAGGGAGAGAGAAATACTGTGCTCAGAGGAGGACCAGTGCAGATGGTTGCTTATTGTTGTGATAGGGATGGCACAGGAAAGAGGAGGGAACTGAGGCAGGGCTGGGTTGGCGTGCCTTGTGCTTTAAGTATGAGAAAGTTCTCTTTTCATTGCTTCTCTCATCCCAAGAGGAAGGAAGAAGGATGAGAAGAGGTTAAAGGAGGGAGGGAGTCAGGGTGGGGTAAGGAGAGGTTGCCAGACAGCCTCAGGCCACTGAGTTTCACAGTCAGGAACTTAAAGGACTCCCACCAACACTGGGAACAATTTCCTTAAGACATAACTAAGGAATTACATAATGTTTCCAGTTATAATACTTGCATGTAGCATTTATAAAACTGAGAATGGTCCATATTGAGTTATAAGGCCACAGAGATAACAAATTATATTACTCAGTTATTCAGAAACAGATGTGAAAAGTCCAAGAATGGACTATTTTATATCATTCAAATATTATTCTTCAAACTAGAAATTGATCACAGGAAATTCTCACAGTGTAACAGTGTAGCCCAGGCTGGTCTTGAACTGGTGATCCTCCTGCCTCTTCCTCCTTCAGCAAATTCTATCGGTGTGTGCCACCACAACAAACTCACAATGTAACAGTAAATAAAAAATTACAATCTCTTTTCCGTGGCCATCACAGCGCTTTTCGCTGGAAATCATTTAGGACTCTTGTCAGGGTCCTGTCTCTTTTCTCACCCACCATTCCTTTTGTTCCCTGGTGTTCAGCTTTCCATGCTGCGTCAATCATAATGACGACTGAAGAATAATTTCGTAGCAGTTCTAAAATTCCTTCTTGTAGGTTTTTTGTTATGTGAGTCTTTGATGGTCATCTGTCTTAGTCAGGGTTTCTATTCCGACACAAACATCATGACCAAGAAGCAAGTTAGGGAGGAAAGGTTTTATTCAGCTTACAGTTCCACATTGCTGTTCATCACTAAAGGAAGTCAGAACTGGAACTCAAGCAGGTCAGGAAGGAGGAGCTGATGCAGCGGCCATGGAGGGATGTTTCTTACTGGCTTGCTCAGCCTTGCTTTCTTATAGAACCCAAGAGCACCAGCCCAGAGATGGCACCACCCACAAGGGGCCCTGCCCCCTTGATCACTAACTGAGAAAATGCCCCACAGCTGGATCTCATGGAGGCACTTCCCCAACTGAAGCTCCTTTCTCTGTGATAACTCCAGCTGTGTCAAGTAGACACAAAACCAGCCAGTACACTATATTTTGCTTAGTTTCCATTCTGGGCAATAAATGATACATCTTGACCTCCCGGGAATCTTTTTGACTAGTTCTTGTTCAGAATCAATTTGGTAACAAGTCGTATGCCAAACTGTTTCAAATGACTAAAAAGTTTAGACTTTGAGCCTGAGCTCAGGGAATGTCAATGGCGCTTGATCATGTCCCTACCTGTTAACCCATTTTTTTTTTAAAATAAAACATATTTTACTTACCCCCTTTGTTAATTATATATATATAATGTACGTCAATCATCTACATCCCAACTTTTCCCTACTCTTCTCAGACACTTCTGTGGTGTTTTGAATAGGTTTGCCTTCCACAGACTCATGTGTTTGAATGCTGGTGGCCTTTTTGGAGGAAGTGTATTACTGTGGGGGTGGGCTTTGAGGTCTCCTCCTGTGCTCAGGCTCCACCCAGTGTGGAAGATGGTTTCCTCCTTACCTGGGTATCAAGATGCAGAACTCTCACCTCCTTCAGCACCATACCTGCCTATACAATGCCATGCTTCTTTCTGCAATGATGATAATGGACTGAACCTTTGAAACTGTAAGCTATCCCCAATTAAATATTTACCTTTATAAAAGTTGCTGTGGCATGGTGTCTCTCCACTGCAATAAAACCCTAACTAAGACAACTTCCTAACACATCCTCTTCCCCCTGTCTGCCCCGTCGTCCACCATGGCCATGTATTCTCCATTTTAGATTGATTTTCATTCAGTATTTCTATCTCTGTTGAATTCTTTGTTCATATCTTGCGTCACCTTTATTATTTTATCCGACTGTTTGTGTCCTCAATTGGAAGCCGATTTTCCTCTTGGATTTCTTTGAGTATACTTATAATCACTCTTTTGTGTTCTATGTCTATGTTTTATGTTCTGTGTCAAGGAGTTCATCTTACTCATCCTCTAGATGCCATTTTGTAGGATTAGATGTTGATATATCTTTTGATATTTCTCTAACATTCTGCTTGGTCTTATATTCCTGCTGGTGGCTCCTTAACAGCTATAGTAACACCAGACTCCTTTTTCCTATGCAACATAACAGGAGGAAAGGGATGATCTCCCCTCCTAGAGAAGTTTCTCCGTCTGCAGATGTCCCAGAGTTTAGTTTTGTTAGTTTGGGCTTCTTGATTCTGGGCATGTGCCTATTTGAGGATTAATGATTATTACTATAGGAAATCAAATTACTGATTGACATAGATTGGGTCACCTGTCATCTATAAAGTTCATGTGTGTGTTGGGTTCCTAAACCCAAACTAGGAATTAAAGAACAACGAGACACTGGACTTTGGAAAGGTAATCAGCAAATAGATCATCTTTTCTAGGTGTCTGCATTTTTCCTTTCAAGGTATTTGAGATACTGACAAATTCATGTAAGCTATTACTTGCTGAATGTGTCTCCTGCATAATGCTCACCACTCATTAAAAGTTCTATCTATCTATCTATCTATCTATCTATCTATCTATCATCTATCAATCATCTATCTATCAATCTATCTACCTATCATCTATCTATTCATCTATTATCTATCAATCTATCTACCTATTTATCATTTATCTATCCATCTGTCTATCTATCTATCTATCTATCTATCTGTCATCTATGTATCCATCTGCCTATCATCTATCTATCAATCTATCTACCTATCATCTATCTATCAATCTATCTACCTATCATATATCCATCTATTATCTATCAATCTATCTACCTATTTATCATTTATCTATTTATATGTCTATCTATCTATCTATCTATCTATCTATCTATCATCTACCTATCTGTCATCTATGTATCCATCTGCCTATCATCTATCTATCTATGTCTCTATCTATCTATCTATCTATCTATCTATCTATCTATCTATCTATTTGAGTGATGAGACATGCATTTGTCATGGAAAGAATGTGGTAGCAGAGGACAACTTTCAAGCTTATTCTCTCTATCCATCACTTGAGTCCTGGGGAATCAAACTTAGGTCATCAGGGTTGGCAGGAAGCTTCCTTACCCATTGGGCCATCTTGATATCTTCACACACTATACTCTCTTTGAGAGAGATCATGTTTCCTTTTCCCATTCTTTTTTTTTAAATCTACTGTCAGCACAGTTCTTAGTATAGAGTACATGTACAACAAGTGCCTCTTTCAAGAATTTTGATGCTAAAAAATAAAAAAAGTGGAATGCAAAGAAGTGCCTATGGTAGGTGTCTTAGTCCACTGTGCTGCTGTAACAAATGGCCCAAGAATGTATAATGAATATTACCAGCAAGCAAGCAAGCAAACAAACAAACAATAATAACAACAAACCCTACAGGTGTGCATTCTTCACAGTTCCAGAAGTACAGGGTCATGATGACTGTAGTTTTGGTGTCTGGTGAGGGTTTAGTACTTTTTCCAAGGTTAAGCCTTGAATGCTTTTTACCGTGGAGGGGACTGATATGTCCATATATAATAGATACATATATAATAGATGGGACAGGGTCAAAGGGGGCCAAATCTAATTACCGCCAGCTCTTTCATAATGACTGAGCCCTTATGATTTAAGTATAAGCCCAAAGATCCTACTTTGTTTTATTTTATTGATCCAGGATCTTAGTCCATAGCTCAAGCTGGCTCATACTCAACAGGTAGCCCAGGCCGGCCTTAAAGTCATGGCTATTCCCAGGCTTCAGTCTCTTACTTGCTAGGGTTGCAGTTATGCAGCACCATGCCTGGCTAAAGACTCCACCTCTTAATATTCTTTCAACGTAAATTTGGAGGAGGACACATTTTAATCAGAGTGTCTGGTCCAAAGGGAACCCAAAAAGCCCGTCTTGACTCAACTCAAGCTGAAGGAGAGATAGAAGCTTACCTGCAACATTCCTTAGGGCCCCAGGACAGGTGGGGGGAGGGGTTCCATCTGCCAGAAGGGCCATTTCCCTTGGCTGTACCTGTAATGATGTATCAAAGCCTATGCTAGCCTCTAGATAATTCTGTCCCTGTTCACACATACCTGTTAGGCATTTCTTTTTCTTCCTTCCTTTCTTTCTTCCTTTCTTCCTTTCTTTCTTTCTTTCTTTCTTTCTTTCTTTCTTTCTTTCTTTCTTTCTTTCTTTCTTTCTTTCTTTCTTTCTTTCTTTTTTTTCTTTGGTTTTTCGAGATAGGGTTTCTGTGTAGCCCTGGCTGTCCTGGAACTCACTTTGTAGATCAGGCTGGCCTCGAACTGTTAGGCATTTCAAAGCCCACACTAGGCTCCTGAAGTCACCTAAACTCCCAGGCAGCTCCAGCTCATAGGCTCCGCCCTCTCCTACCCACCCTCCTCATAACCTGCCTCACCATTTCCATCACCTACTTATCTGGTTCTGGCCACCATATTCAGGCTGCTTCTTTTTCTATCTGCTTTAGATTTGTCCAAATGCCTCTGGCTGTTCTCTCTCTCTCTCTCTCTCTCTCTCTCTCTCTCTCTCTCTCTCTCTCTCACAGACACACACACACACACACACACACACTAAAACCCTTCCCCCTAACCATGGAGTTGCCAGTTTAGTGACTTCTTTACCGCATCCAGGAATAGGGTTTGGACTTTTGAAACCTCTTTGCCAGGCATAAGGGCGCTGCTTGCAATCCCAGCATTTAGGAAGCCGAGGGAAGTGGGGTTGGCAGATCAAGGATAGCTTGAGCTACACTGGGAGGCCTTACCTCAAAACCAAAACCTATTTAAAAAGAAACTCCTTTTTTCTCCCAGGTCTTCTGATAGAGAGCACAGATCTGCATAAAGAGGAAATGCATGAGCTGGTATTTTTTGGAGGTGTGTTTACAGAATAGTGGCTTGCACTTTCCCATGTGGCACAGAACCTCTAATATCTTATAACTAAGCAGTTCCTGAACATGTTCTCTAGAAACTCATGGCTTAGGGTTTTCCACGTATAACTGGCTTGCTGTGAAAAGTCAAGGGAGTTCCTAAAGCATTTAAGGCCAGAAACTGAAAGTTTCACCATGGCCAGATGAATTCCTGAACACCACAAAGGGATTTCTGTAGATGGTGATTGCCCGGGGCATTAGTAGGAGGTCAGAGGAGAGAGACCTCAGGGCGGGGCCAATTACACTTGCCTGTTGCTGCAGGAGCTGCACATGCAGGCTTCGAAGTCAGCCTCTCCTTTGCTTCTCTTCCTGTTTAGTACTCGGAGTATGATGCTCCTCATTTTCTAAAGTGTTACTACTTTGATTTATCAGCTCTTGTCATTTTGTTTCATTGTCACATTCTTTAAGTGTTTTTTTTCCTACTGTGAACTCAGGTTTAGTTTGCTACTGCATTCTCTCTGTTTCTTTGATTTTCTCAGAAGTAAAACTCCTACATCATGGGTGTCTAAAGCCCTGACAAGGTGTTAGGTCCCATGTGTATGTCCAGAAATAACCTAAACCAAAGTATATACCATAATAGCTTCAGGCTCATACAACAGATTGTGAACCCCAGAGTTCTTAGGGGCCAGACTAGGGGCTCATCTCTGCAGTGGAATATCTGTAATTATTAGGACTTGGAATCTTCTTCTTCTTTTTTAAGATATGTACATATATGTATGTATTTATTTATTATGCATATGAATACACTGTAGCTGTACATATATGTATGTATTTATTTATTATGCATATGAATATACTGTAGCTGTACAGATGCTTGTGAGCCTTCTTGTGGTTGCTGGGAATTCAATTTAGGACCTCTGCTCAATCTGTTTTTTTGTTTTTTTGTTTGTTTGTTTTGGGTTTTTTTTTTGTTTTTGTTTTTGTTTTTTTCGAGACAGGGTTTCTCTGTGTAGCCCTGGTTGTCCTAGAGCTCACTCTGTAGACCAGGCTGGCCTCGAACTGAGAAATCTGCCTGCCTCTGCCTCCCAAGTGCTGGGATTAAAAGCGTGCACCACCACTGCCTGGCTGCTCGCTCTGTTTAACCTTGCTTGTTTAGTCCCCGCTTGCTCCTGCCCAGAGATGTATTTATTAATATAAATAAGTACACTGTAGCTGTCTTCAGACACACCAGAAGAGGGTGTCAGATCTTATTACAGATAGTTGTGAGTCACCATGTGGTTGCTAAGATTTGAACTCAGGACCTTCAGAAGAATAGTCAGTGCACTTAACCACTGAGCCATCTCTCCAGTCAAGGGCTTTGAGTCTTCTAAAGTGATCATGACAGTTGACCCATGTCAGTTGATGACCTTGATGCAGAACCAAGAATTTAAAAGGGATCAAGACACCCTAGAAAAAGCAAGAAAGTAATATTTTCCCAACAAACCCAAAAGAAGATAACCACATACACATAAAAATAACATAAAAAAATAACAGGAAGCAACAATCACTATTCCTTAATATCTCTTAACATCAATGGACTCAATTCCCCCAATAAAAGGACATAGACTAACAGGAATATTTTTCATGTAAATCTTCAATTTTATCAGAAAATGTTTGTAATTCCTCTTGAGGCTGAGTTCAAGGCTATGTGAGCTCAAGGTAAAACCAAGCCAACAGTGTCCTACTCAGGTGTCTATTGCTGGGATAAACACCATCATCAAAAGCAACTTGGGAAGGCAAGGGGTCATTTGGCTTGCAGGTTACAGACCATAATTAGGGGAAGTCAAAGTGGGAAGTCAGGGAAGGCACTTGGAGGCAGGAACTGAAGGAGAAAACATGGAGGACTGCTGCCTCCTGGCTTGCACTTCCTGGCTTGCACTTCCTGGCTTGTACTTCCTGGCTTGCACTTCCTGGCTTGCACTTCCTGGCTTACACTTCCTGGCTTGCACTTCCTGGCTTGCACTTCCTGGCTTGCACTTCCTAGCTTACACTTCCTGGCTTGCACTTCCTGGCTTGCACTTCCTGGCTTGCTCAGTTGGCTTTTTTGTACATCCCAGGACCATCTGACCAGGGATGGCATCTTCTCCAGTGGGCTAGACTATTACTCATCAATGAAGAAAACACCCCACGGACTTCTCCGTTTAATGAGATATTTACTCAGTTGAGGTTCCTCTACCCAAATGACCCTATCTTTTGTCAAGCAGATAAACAAAACAAAAAATGTTAACCGGGACACTTAGTGAGACCCTTTCACAAACTAAAAAGTAAGAAGAGGGCTAAGGATTTAGCTTAGTAGATGAGCTCTTGCCTAGCACGTATGAAGCCCTGGGTTCAATCCCTAGTATTGAAAGAGAGGAAGGAGAGAGGGAGAGAAGAAAAGAGGGCTGGAAGGAAAAAAGGTGGTGTAGGAAAATCCAACTGACACTAAGTTACTACTCGGCTACTCTGGCATCTAAGAGAAGTGTCCCTCCCCATTGCCGTGTGCTCCGTGCCTGTCAGGACTCAGACTGGATCCTGATGCGTTTGTCTCTTACTAGCAGAGCCTGTTTGTGCTTTGCCACCTAGAGCCTCAGGCATTCGTCTGA
Organism: Apodemus sylvaticus; assembly: GCF_947179515.1. Taxonomy (NCBI): domain Eukaryota; kingdom Metazoa; phylum Chordata; class Mammalia; order Rodentia; family Muridae; genus Apodemus; species Apodemus sylvaticus. The sequence goes on from NC_067480.1 coordinate 33,654,121, forward strand.
ACAGTACAGTGGGCACACTTCTCATTTTGATGGCTGATGAGATAACCTATGTAAAATGCTCAGCCCACTGTAGCCCTTCCTCTTAGCATGACTGGGTAAGCCAGGAGAATGTGGAGAGAAACTGGTTATACTCCAGAAGCCCGACACGGTGCCCACTACCCATCTCAGCAGGGTCTGCTGGAAGGCAAAGAATGCTACTCACGGTTAAGTTAATGTCTAATCCCACCCTTTCCGACATGGGCCTACCCTCTGGGAACTTTCCAGTTTCAGTATTTGACTTATGTCTTAGCTCACTGAGATTCCTTTAGCTTTAAAGCTCTTCAGGAATCCCACCTCTCTCCCACTGTAGATTAGATAAAAAAAAAAAAAAAAAAAAAAAAAAAAAAAAAACAGTCAAAACAGAAGGCTTTGAATGTTTTGCAATGGGCTCAGCAAAGGCGGGTAGTGGAGAGTTGTGCTCTGCACTAGAGAGAGGGAGCCTTGATTGAAAGAGGAATAAGATTACTGCAGCTAGGCAAAGCCAGAGGCGGAGGCCTGGTCAGTGCAGGAATTTAGAAAGGAAACCTTCTGATGTTCTGTTCCTTTACAGCAGGCAAAACTACCCTACAGTCCGGGGTTTACTTCTGGTCAAACAATCCTCTTCTATGTCCCTGCAGATGTCACAACACCAGCTTAAAAGAATCGTTAGAGTACATAGCAACTGGGAACCTGGAGGCAGAGGGGTTTGTGGGAACCTGGGACTGGAGGCTGTGGATGCAGGAGTGCCTCTAGCTTGGTCTCCGTCAGATCTCCCTGGCACTGTGTGACAGCCACTGAGGCTGTCTTTGGGGTCTGTCTGGGACAGGCCTTTTCCTTCAGTGCTCTGCCTTCTCTGTCTGGATGGCCTATCACCTCACCAGGGAGCAGTCTACCCTGCTTCCGGGTAATTTTCAGTAACTAATCTGTGTCTGGCTAGCCCAGCAGTTGGGGTCTCCTAGCACTTCCTGGGGCTTTGTCGTAACTTGTATGTCACCTATCGTCCCACTGGGGACTCTGAGCGCCAGCAAAAAGGCAAGCTGTGCCCTCTAGGCCATCACTAGGACTCCCCCTAGGGGATGGCATGAGGAAATACAATTGTGGCAGGAATTTGGGAGCCCAGCTGGAGTTCTCTTTGCTTTCCTATTCCTAGATTGGGGGGTGGAGGGGCTTCGTCGTCTATATCCCGAGGAGGTTCAGAACGGATTCTGGGGAAGGAATTCCGTTGACTTGTGGGTCTAAGAGCCATTCAGACAGGGGTTAACTTTTCAGGGTCATTGTCTCTCTTTAGGTATATAGAAAAGCCAGTCCATTCTCCCCAAATTAATCTGTGCTAAAAATTATGCTTAGAACTCGGAGGCCTGGAGATTCTTTGCACCGACAATTAAAAAATCTTCCCCAATTGGTTAGCCAATACCAAGTGGTTTGCCCTGAATGCCCTGAAACCATATACATGAGAGCAACACTAAAAGACGGAGCAGCAACACACACACACACACACACACACACACCTAAAGAAAAAAAGAAGCCATAATTTCAAAAAAAAGTGCGCGGAGGCAGGGTGGGTGGCTATACATGGGGTGGGGGATTGAAGGGAGAAAAGGGGAAATTGATGTAATTATATTTTAATTTAAATAACACAGTATAGGCCTAAAAATCAAGAGGAAGAAAAACAACTGAAGAAAAAAAAAAAAAAACCCGAGTTTCAGTACCATAACGTAATAGAAAACTTTAAGCAGAGAGTGCTATGCATGTTCTTGGATTGCAATTTTGGTAAAACGCAAAACAAAACTCAGGGGAGTGTGTGTGTGAAAACATTTTCCATGTATTTCTAGCTCTGGGAACAGCTCTTTCCCTGACGTGTAAGGCCAGACTGTTTTTTATACTTTTCTCAGGTGTAAAGGAAAACGGCCCCGTTCAGGAAGCACACAACGGGGAAGTCAAAAAAAGGACAGCAGACCCCTGATCAAGGGGGAAGCTGGGGCACCGGGCGCGGCCAGCGCAGAAGGTGCGCGCGCAGGTGCAAGCACCGCCCTGGGCGGGGCCAACGGTGATGAGGGGCGGGGCGAGCGGCGGGGTCCCGCGGGTGCTGGAGAGCTAAGGAAGTACCAGGGGAGGAGGAGGGAATGAGAAAGGATAAAAGGGGGAGCCGGAGCGGGAGGCTTGTGGAAGGAGTGACACTGCGGGAAGAAGTCAGGAGGAAGGTGTGTGGGAGGAGCAGAGAGGAGGAGCGGCCCGGTGCGGGGAGGAGTCTGCAAACTTTCAGTTCAAGGGCATTGTGGGAAGTAGCCATGGTCTGAGGCTAGCGCCTCACCTGTCAGCCGCCCGGGCTGCTACAGTCTCTTCTGGCCCTCGCATCCCGGGCGATCGCTGCTGTCGGGACCCGGGCGGCTGCGGCCACCATGGTGAGTAGGGCTGAGCATCCTGGTGGAGCTGGTCCGGGCGGTGCGCGCTCCAGGTGACACCTGCGGCTCCAGGGCCGGACACGCGGCTGGGGAGAGGGTACACGCCTAGCCTGGCTCTGGGGACCGCCGAGTCACACGCGAGGGTGGCCCGGCTGCTCCGGACAGTGCAGGTCTCCCCGTTCCTGCGAGACCCACGGACACCGGGCACCGCTCTTCATTCATTTCAGTCTCTTTTCGCTGATCGCTTGGTCCGAGCCCGGCGCTGGGGATGTCGCGGGGGACCAGGTGTTTAACACTCATAGGAGAGGATGCCTAGGGAAAGAGACGGTGATGGAATGATGAAATAAAAATAACTTCCCAGAGTGAGCGGAACTCCTAAGCCTCAAGAAACCCGGCTGAGAGGCAACTTTTGATTTGATGGCCTTTTTAAGGAGGTGACATTTGAGCTCCCCGAGGTTCTGGGAGAGCGCAGCAGTTGAAGGGGTGAGCAACTGTGAAGGGGGAAACGAAACCCCGGTCTGTGGCAAGAAAGACGGGAGGGATACCAGGTAGAAGTTCTTCATAAGGTAGAGTTTTGGTTTTTGTTTCACTAGAATTTTAACAGGAAAATTTTATCCATTCTACACTTCATGAACCCTTTGATGGTGGAGAATGGACTCAGATGTGTGTGGTGTGGGATGGGTATGGTTCCTATCAAGATGAAAGCCTGGAGACTCGCTGCACTCTGACGTGAATATCCAGCTCTGGGTGGAAGTGATACCTGAGGTTTCTCTCGAGCTGGCTTTCTGCTGGGACAGTGACTGGGTGGGCAGCGTGTCCCACTTCCCCAGTTGCGCACACTTCCCAAATTCTCAGAGAAGTGACCTCCTGAAGGAACTCTCAGATGCACCACAGAGAGCAGCGCCCGGTGACATTAGAAAGAAGGTTGAGTTGAACAGTAGTCCATTGCAGAGGTACACGGACAGCGGCTAGAGGATGCCTGGCAAGGTTCTCAGCCTGACCATTTTTGTTTGTTGAAGGTTCCTGGTAAATGCAGGGTGGTGCAAAAAGGCCCCTGTGAATAATGGAGCAGTTCTCTTGGCCTGCTCGAGTTTCCCAAGGAACAAGGTGACAGTGTACCCAGGAAGACAGCTCATTTGCCTAATGGAGGTGGAATGAGGGTCCCCAAGTCTCTATGGAGCCCAAAGCTACTTACTTCTGTAGGCAGGGCAAGGATTTGAGGGAAGCCCTCGAGTTCTAAGCAGCACAGGGTGGGAGTTTTGTTTTTCTCCTCTTGTGTCAAATGACCTTCAGAATCTGGGAAGTTTTTCCAGCTTTCCCTCCAGTCCCTGTTCTGGGTGTGTGAGCGCGCCATGCTGTCCCTTGTTAGGAAATACTATTACTAGCACTTCTGGTAAGCCAGCTCCTCCGCTCTTTGATCTCCTGCCACTCTTGCAACCTCCAAACCAGGCGGTCACCTTTACTGTTGCTGCCTCTTGACCTCCCTGTCTGGGTTCGTACATTTGTTTAGTGGGATAGCATCTGTTCCTAACTGATAACGACAGGTGTTCATTTGTGGCCTGGAAGGCTGGAAGGGTCCCAAAGGGTTTGTTAAAGGGTCACAAGATCAAACCCATTTTCATAAGGATGCTAAGGTCCTGTTGTGCCTTTTAAAATCTGCATTCTTTCAAGACTGTAGTGAAGTTTCATTGAGTCCAAGTGTTCTGAAATATTAATAGCGCACCAAATCCAGCTGTCTTCTCTTGGGCCAGATTGGAGGCATTTGCCAAACTCTACTATAATACTGCACTTCCCTAATGTTCTTTCTCCTTCCCTCACTCCTCTCTTCATTATATTTTCAATTGAGTTAGTAAATAGCTGAAATTTATTCTTTTCCCTTTTGTTCTCTAATGCAGTAAAAGTATCACGGGCATAGTAAGCAGAAAAACCTTTGGCTTTCTCATTGTCCTGGAGATGTCCCAGGGCCATGAACATGCACACACACAAGCAGCGGAGTACAGTGCTTTAAGGAAGCCCACCCTTGTCTGTGCTCAGCAGCATTTCCCCTCTCCTGCCCTGCTGTGAGGCGCAGGAGAGGATCTGGTTCTGTTGCTCACAGGCCTAGTAAGCCCTTGCCTCAGACAGCCAGCGGGACTACTCCTTCCTCATTCCTAGATCCTACCTCTTCGTTGGTTCCTTCAGAAGATACTTTCAGAAAGTGGTCCATTCCACTCTAGGGTTCACATCAAGTGTATAGGGGGCTGGTTAGGCCCTGTTTGCATCTTGGTCATGATGTTTGCATCATCTGTACTTCATCTTGCCTTCATCTACCGAAATCTTGATTTTAGAAAACAATGCTAAGCCTTTCCTGCTTAAGAAAACCCCAACGCCCCTGTACTTAAAAAAATATATATATTATCAATAGGAATTTACTGTTGAATGTTTGAAAGGGTTGATAGAGGAAGGAGGATTTTTGGTTACTGTTGCTTTATTCTTTCCTTATGATAACATGGGGACAGCTGGAGAGAAAGTTGAGAGGCTTTGGGGATGCTCTTAGTTAAAAAAAAATGCAAGTGGGTTTTGAGTTATGAAGTCCTTGTAAAAAGTTGCTCTAAGTCTTAAAGCCACCTAGAGAGCATCAAAGAGGAATTACCCCAGTAAAAGAAACCGGAAAGGAGGGCCTTTTGGAAATATGAACAGTTCTGTTGTAAACTCAGCTCATAATGTTTGGAATGGTATGGAGTAAGATCGATTTATGTTAATCAATTCAGGGGTTTCTGGGTTTGGAACTTTTCAACTCTTTTTGGGACAAGGTTTCACTATGTAATGGTGCTTAGCGTGGAGCTTGGTGTGTGGACCACAGGGCTGGTTTCTTATCTGCACTGATCCTCTTACCCCTGCCTCTTAGGAAGTGCTGAAATTCCAGGCGTGTATCACCACGCCCAACTTGTGCTTGTGATTTTAAATGTGAGAGCTTGCTGACTGAATTGTGAAGTCATTTCTCCATCAGGCCAGCATTCCTTTGAAGCAACATGAGGGGACCCTTCTCCCAAATCCAATTATAAAAGAACTTGCCCCTGTTTGTACAGGGCATGAAGGTAGAAAAAAGCATTCTTGAAATTGTAGATCTTCCCATACTCCCTGTTCTTGGTATAGCAATGGCTGAGACTTAGATACAGTGAAATAAGTGATACTTTGCCATTTAAAATTCCAGCTGGAGGGGGATGGAATCCTTTGGAGTAATGAGTTCTTTCCTCCCTGTGGCTCGGCCTGGGCTGTTGGCCAGCATTTAGTGTGGGGTGGGGGCTTGGGAGGAGTAGGGAGAATGAATGACCTTGGGTGGGATCTAGTTGTCCCTAGTGCTCTTCCCACACGTCATCAACACTACCACTGAGGGTAGTGTTGATCCCTGACCATCATGATGGCTTCCTCTTAGGGCCTGCTCTTTAGGGGCTCAGAAATTAGGACATTATGAGCTAGAGTATGGTACCTTTTACACACACACACACACACACACACACACACACACACACACAGAGTCAAATTCCTTTAAGAGTCCCTTGAGACTCAACACTTCTTGAGGTTCCCATGAGTCAATTTTTCAGTTTTATCTTCTTGTCACCATAACCAGAACATCTTCCAAAGATCAGAACCCTTCCCATTGCTTTCTGCCTTGGTCTGATCCTTCTCTCCTTCATAGACTTTTCCTTTCTGTCTTCTTCCCAGATTCCTCCTTCTCATGGGGTTCTCTATTCTTCATGAAGTAACCTATCCATTATCCAGAAAACTCCCTTTAAACAAATCATGGCTCTAAGATCCTGTGACTTAAAAGCACAGACCTTGTAGAGATTGTAGGAAGTGTTTTTCAATCATGGTTGCCATCTACCCAACTATCAAGACAGATGGACTTAATATAAAGCTGCGGGTAGCACTGTCAGAAATCTAAGACTGCACAGTCAAGGTGTAGATGGTTCCTGTTGTGACTGGAATGCCTTAGGAGAGCTGGCCTGCAAAAAACCTGCCACTAAAGTCACGAGTCTGGAAGCTTCGTGACAGGTAGAGCTAGCTCCCAAAACTGCTCTCTTTAAATAGTTGCTAAGAACCACCTGGGGGGGAAAGATGGTCCTTCACTAGTTATTCAGTGTAACCAGGCATGGAGTTAAAGTACATTCAGGCTAGAGGAAGGGCATAAAGAGACCTGCACGGTAATGACCTTGCTGGATTTTCTCACGCAGTGTTTCTCACGAAGTGGAAATGATTGGTTTGTGTCAAAGTTCAGTAGACTCCTCAAGGCTGCGGGAGACTTCCAAACTGAGTGTCCCGAGGAAGAACTGAGACTGAGTTGAAAGCTGAAGAGCCTGTTTGTCTTGTGTGCTTATCCTTAGAGAGGCTCTCAACCTTCCTAATGCTGGGACCCTTTAATAAAGTTCTTCATGTTGTGGCGACCCCCCCCCCCAACCATAAGGTTATTTTTGTTACTACTTCATAAACTGTAAATTTGCTCTTGTTATGAATTATCATGTAAATATCTGCCATGCAAGGTATCTGATATGTGACCACTATAAAAGGGTGGTTCGACCCTCCCCACCCGCCAAAAGGACTCGCAACTCCAGGTTGAGAAATGCTCTTACAGAAGGTAAGGAATAGCCATGAGTCATCTTTGGTACATTGTTTAGATTTGGAAGAAAATGTTTATATTACAACACATGCATGAGTGAGGATGAGGTCATGACCTCTCCTAGGAATGCTCCTAGGTATGCTTGAGGAGAAGGTTTTTTTATGAAGGAGAATTCAGCCAGAGCCATCTGGAAGGATCCAGAGCAGAGAGAGAGAGAGAGAGAGAGAGAGAGAGAGAGAGAGAGAGAGAGAGAGAGAGAGAGAGAGAGAGAGACGTACATTAGACATGACCAGCAGACTGAAGGAGGCCATGAGCGAGGGGGTGGGGAGGATAGTGAGAGAGGATGAGAAGAGCACGGGGCTGAAAGAGTCAGAATCTTGGGGTTGGAGGAGGGAAGGGAAGCTCAGAGGCTGGAGAGGTTTAGGCAGGGTGGTAGGGAGAAGTGAGGAAAGGAGAGCCAGGACTTTGTAGCAGGTACTTGTGGTATTGGGAGACCCTGGCAGCCAGCATCTGCTTTGGTGTTTCAACAGGAATCTCAGCTAACCATTTGTCCTGAATTTCTTTGGAATCTAACGATGCATATTTAGGTTCAAGATATAAAATTAACACTTAACTTTTTTTTTTTTTCATTTTTTCGAGACAGGGTTTCTCTGTGTAACCCTGGCTGTCCTGGAACTCACTCTGTAGACCAGGCTGACCTCGAACTCAGAAATCCCCCTGCCCCTGCCTCCCAAGTGCTAGGATCAAAGGCGTGCACCACCACTGCCCAGCCAGAGACTGTTTGTGGCTAGCTCCTTAAGCTAGACCAGGTTCTGACTGGATTATGGTATCAGTTTTCCTTTTTTTTTTTTGGACAGGAATATATGAGAGGCAATAACATAAGGCGGTATTCTAGAATAACACACTTTCTCTGGAAAGGCTAGTTGGTGGTATTTAGGTTTTGCAGACCCTAAAGCCTCTATCAATCAACTTTTCTTTCATGAGTCAAGGCAGCCAATAAAATGTCGTATACAATAATAGGCTGGAGGTAGGGGGAGATGGACTTTGGCCATAGATTGTAGTTTCTTGACCTATATGTACTTGTACTGCATGTGTGCACATGCTGTATGTGTACCTGCCTGCAAGCCCCTGTGTACAGGCGTGGAGGTTAGAGGCTGACAGCAGGTATCTTCCTGTATAGTTCTCTGCCTTCTCTTTTGAGACCATCTCTCACTGAACCTGTAGCTTGCCAATTTGTCTAGACTGGCTAGCCAGTGAGCTCCTGGGATCATTGCGGTTGCTGGCACATGCTGTGGTACTTAGCATTTGCTTGGGTTCTGGGGATCTGAACTCAGGTCCTCATGCCTGTATCACAAACACGTTACCTGCTAAACAGTCATCATCTCAGCCACTTAACTCATTCTAAGACAACTTTTGCTCACTCACTCATTTGTATCTTGGCAGACCAAGCTAGCTACCTAATTTATGGTATTTAGCACAGACCAAAACCACAAGGTTTCTTTTTCAAAACATTTTGAGAATTTGAACAAAACGATGGTGGAGAATTAAACCTAGTGCCACGTCCTTCTGAATGCAGACCCTTATGCAGTGACCCTATGTCAACAGAAGCCATTCCAGATTGAGGCTTCAGAGACTGACTCGGATAAGCTATAAACTCCCTAGCCTCATGGTCTTGGTATGGAGGTCTCTAAGTTCTGCCATGACTTGGGTCATTCACACAGGAGAGGAGTCTACTATTGTGTGTCAGGCAATGAGAGCTTTCTCTAGTTGATCTTGCTGTCACATACAGGAAACTTTCTGATGTTTCTGAGACTTGTGGTGTGTGAAGACCCTGGTGTGGTCCTTGAAGGGGAATAGCATTGGCTTTTGTGGCTACTTCCTTCTTGGCCTGAAGGGGTAGGGGCCATTCCTCTACCTGGCTTAGCTACTTCTTGACCTTTTCTTGAGCTGGTTCTGACTGGATTATGGTATCAGAAGCTATTTCCATCTCCTGGCATTTAGTTTCAGATTGCCATGTCAAGTCTCTTTGTTAAGCCCTGGGTGTGGGATGCCAGGGCTTCTCCAGACCTGCCTTGTTTGGCATAATCTATTGGTTTGGATGCTCTACATATGTAAAAGAAAGAGGCAGCAAGGTGTGGTGTTGCACACCCTTCATCCCAGCACTCGGAGGCTGAGGCAGAGAGACCTCTGTGAGTTCTAGGCCAGCCAGAGCTACATAGGAAGATCTAGTCTTGTAAAATAGAATAAAATAAAGGAAACAATAGAACTAGGTTGAAACTGGAAAGTTCCAGAAGGTTCTAGAAAGAGCTTGTTGTTCTTGCTGACAATTTTGACCCCAGATGTCTGGTGTAGTTTAAAAAAAGTTCATTTTTCAGTGTTTTTGAGCCTCATTATTTATACTGAGGACCTTACATTTTCTTATCATCTTGTTAACTTTTTAAGGCTAGCACTTGGAGTAGTAAGTATCATCACAGCATCGCCAAATACGTGTGTCATTATACCATGTCCTCAGTCATTCTTTTCCTGGACTCTATAGCCAGTTCCCCTTGTACTTCTGCTTCCCCCACTCTGCCCTGTTTTCCCTTTGTGTAGATTCCACTACCTTCTCTATTCCCGCCTTCTTAAAGATATCTTCTTCCACTCTTAAGATAATTTTATGACCTACAAGCATTCTCATTTAAATACACGTATAGGACTGGAGAGATGGCTCAGCGGTTAGGAGCACTGACTGCTCTTCCGAAAGCCCTGGGTTCAATTCCCAGCAACCACATGGTGGCTCACAACTGTCTGTAATGAGATCTGATGCCCTCTTCTGGTGTGTCTGGAAGACAGCTACAGTGTACTCATATACATAAAATAAATAAATCTTAAAAAATAAGTACACGTATAATCTTAAATATGAGAGAAAACATGGCAGTACTTGGTCTTCTGAGTTTGGCTTATTTTGTTTACTATAATGATTTCCAGAGGCCCCATAAAATGCATATGCACATTATACATATACATTTGTATGTATGTACATGTGCATATACATGTATGCAGACACACACTTCCTATTTGTTATCTACCCATTTGGTCTCTTGGCCAGACTTATAGGACTCTTGCCTTCCATTTGAGACCTTCCGTATGAGACGTGTGAGGGAGATCAGAGAAGGAGAGTGAGAAACCAACCAACCCTCTTATCCCTCTTTCCTTCTTAGTGACTCTGGAGACCTTAGGTAATGAGACATGCTATTTCTCATCTGTTCTTAGGAATGACCTTGAAATACAGAGTTGGTTGTCAGACCTGCTGGGATTGACCTTTGTGTTCATAAGACTGAACGTGCCTATAAGATTAAGACCATGTGGTGCTGCATGCCCATAATCCCAGCACTGGGGAGGATGAGGCAGGAGGATTGCCAATTGGATTGCCTGAGTTACCTTGGGAGACCCCACCACAAGAACAAAGCAAAAATGAATCGTTCCATGAAAAGGTGGAAAAGGAGCTACAGAGCCAGGAAGCCAGCTCAGGTGGCCGTGCAGGGTGAAGGCGTGCGTTTTCATTCCAAGCACACACAGAGAAAGCCAGTGCATAGTCAGTGCGATCTGTCCTCCCATCGTCACAGAGGAGAGATAAGAGGTGGACACAGCAGAATCCCCAGGAGCTTGCAGGCCAGCTAGCTGGACACACCACAGGAAAACTGCAAAGAGACCTTACTTCAAAGAGAAAGGTGGAGAGTGACACCCAAGGTGTCCTCTGATTTCTGCACATGTGCTGGGGCACACAGGCTGGAACTCACACACAAGCATTTATGTGTTCATTCACACACACACAAGGACATACACACACATGCATGTACACAAATAAGCACATACACACATGCATGTACACACACATAAGCACATACACACATGCATGTACACACACATAAGCACATATGTACACATATAAGCACACATGCACACACAGACACATGCACATACCCACAAGTACACACATACAAGCAAACACATACATACATATGTGTTCATGCACACAAGCACACAGACACACACGCAAGCCAACACATACATATACACATGTGTATGAACATATACAAGCAAACACAGACAAGCGTTTCTGAATGTTTACATATGGCTGTATGTTCCCTGTGGAAGTCACACTTGTGGCATCTCGCCTGGCCCTTCAGGACACTCCTACCTGTTCACTTCTAAAGGAAGTTGTGGACCCCATGTGGTACAGAGGGAGATGCTGTGAGGTAGGTAGTCCTGCCCCCATGTGTAACCCCATGTATCTCAGGTTCCTTGTTCACTCTGCTCAAGGTTACCTGCGCATTGGGGAGATTATCCAATTCTGTTAGTGTACTACCTGGCACCAGGAACACATTCCAAACAGGCCAGATAGGTTACTGTGAAGAGAAATAGGAAAACACTTTACAACGGCTTATAAGAAACTTCATTGAGGGCTGGAGAGATGGCTCAGCGGTTAAGAGCACAGACGGCTCTTCTAGAGGACCTGAGTTCAATTCCCAGCAACCACATGGTGGCTCATAACCATCTGTAATGAGATCTTGTGCCCTCCTCTGGCCTGCAGACATATATGCAGGCAGAACATTGTATAGATACTAAATAAGTAAATCAGAAAGAAGAAGAAAGAAAGAAAGAAAGAAAGAAAGAAAGAAAGAAAGAAAGAAAGAAAGAGAAAGAAAGAAAGAAAGAAAGAGAAAGAAAGAAAGAAAGAAAGAAAGAAAGAAAGAAAGAAAGAAAGAAAGAAAGAAAGAAAGAAAGAAAGAAAGAAAGAAAGACTTCATTGTAGGTGTACGCCTTTAATCCCAGTACTGGAAGCAGAGGCAGGTGGATCTCTGAGTTTGAGGCTACCCTGGTCTATAGAGCAAGTTCAGGACAGCCAGAGTCACACAGAGAAACCCTGTCTTAAAAAGTGAAAGGAAGGAAGGAAGGAAGGAAGGAAGGAAGGAAGGAAGGAAGGAAGGAAGGAAGAAACAAACAGCTGACTAAATAAAATAAGTAGGCTGTTATAGTTTGCAGAAATGGAGTGTTGTGGAGAGGTGCTGTAAGAATGCCACAGTTTAAGAGTGAGTCAAATGCTGCAGACAGGACTCCTTTCCTTTCTCTCCTCTCCATCCTTCTGTCCCTCTGCTCCCCCCACCCCCACCCCCTTCTCTGCCTTTCTTCCTGTGCTGGGGATTAGTGCTTTGTCCATAGCAGGCAAGTGCCTTACCTCTGAGATGTATTCCCAGCCTCCTTCTCTTCCTTTTCCTCCTTCTTTTAAATTATTTATTGATTATATTTATATGAGTCCACTGTAGCTGTCTTCAGAAACAGCAGAAGAGGGCATTGGATCCCATTACAGATGGTTGTGACCCACCATGTGGTTGCTGGGAATTGAACTCAGGACCTCTGGAAGAGCAGTCAGTGCTCTTAGCTGCTGAGCCATCTCTCCAGCCTCCTCCTCCCCAGCCTTCTTTTTACTTTACTTTTTGGGACACATCTCACTAAGTTGCCTGTGCACACCGTGAACATTTGATCCGACCGCCTCTGCCTCCCTAATTATTGGGAGGATGGGCCTGAGTCACCTGTCCTGGCTCAGGACATTCTTTACTATGCAGTCACGTCCTCAGCTCCAAGTAGAGCGTGTATAAACGCTGGCTTTAGAAACCTATTTGATCTCATGGTTTCAGTGCCTTAAGAGTGCAGCGAGGCACAGTGGCTCACGCCTCTAATCCAAGCGTTTGGACTGAAGCTGGGAAGACTGTCACATGTTCCGGGACAGCCTGGGATAAAGGTGAATTCCAGGTCAGCCTGGGATATGGAGGGAGACTCTGTAAAAACAAAACAGAAGGATACATTAATGTCCTCCACTTTGAAAAGTCCTTGTAGGGCTGGAGAGATGGCTCAGCCGGTAAGAGCACTGACTGCTCTTCCAAAGGTCCTGAGTTCAAATCCCAGCAACTACATGGTAGCTCACAACTACCCGAAATGAGATCAACCCCTTCCCCCTTCTAGTGTGTCTGAAGACAGCTACAGTGTACTCATCATATATATATATAAAATAAATAAATAAAATCATTAAGAAAAAAAGAAAAGTCCTTGTAGCAGATAAGGTGGACCAACATGTGCAGTCTCTGGCCTCTCTAACCCGGCTGTAGCTTGAACTTTGTTGCTTTTGGACTTGGGTGTTGGAAGGCTACACCCCAACCTCTTCATACCCTATGATTGCAGCTGAAGCATTTCTATCTGGGCTTGCTTTCCTTCCTTTTTTCCTTCTTTTTTTCTTTCCTTCCTTCCTTCCTTCCTTCCTTCCTTCCTTCCTTCCTTCCTTCCTTCCTTCCTTCCTTCCTTCCTTCCTTCCTTCCTTCCTTCCTTCCTTCCTTCTTTCTTTCTTTCTTTCTTTCTTTCTTTCTTTCTTTCTTTCTTTCTTTCTTTCTTTCTTTCTTTCTTTGCACGCCAAGTAGGCTGAGTAGGAATAAAATAAGTTCTTTCTTGTTTCTTTGTGCTGAAGATGGAACCCCGGGTCCTTCCCTGCTGTAAGAGTGCTCTCCTGCGCCACTTCCCCAGCCCTGGAAGTCAAAGCTCTTAATAAGCACTTAAGTGGGAATCACAGTGTAGAATGGTGAGTTTAGCATATTTTAACCATGGTCTCTTGAACAAAATTTATAAAAATTCCATTAAGAATAACTAAATAAGAAAAAAAAAATCAAACTGGGGGGCTGGAGAGATGGCTCAGATCTTGTAGAAGAGTTGAGTTCAGTTCCCAGCACCCACAATTAGTAGCTAACAACCACCCGCGACTCCACGTCTATGGGATTTTCCACCTCCAGCCTCTGCAGAAAAGCACTCCGATACACGCAACAAGGACACCCCCCCCCAATTAAATATACCATTAAAAGAGGGAAAGATCAAATAAGTCTTGCTAAGAAATAGGAACAGGCTTTCAAATTGTTCATTTTTTTTTATCCAATTCAAATTGTCCTGAAAAATATTTTGAACCTCTGACTTCTATTTCCAGTGTCTTCTTTCTCTTTTCTTGAATGATTTGAAACAGGAAAAAATACAAAGAAGTCTGCCTTTTCATTGAACTCCAGAGAAAAATCTAATCAGAGTATATATATATATATATATATATATATATATATATATATATATATATATATATACATATATACACATATATTAAACAACAGGTAGCAATGTACTCAGAGTTGCTCACTCCGTCCAGGGCAAGTGATAAAACAGAGTGTGGTTGTGCTTATCAGAGGTCGGGATTTTCCATTTGTCCATATCTGTTCTCCACAGCTGTGGTTGCTAGGACAGGCCCACAGTGTAAGATCCTTCACTACCAGAAGCTCATCGTGGTGTTCAGGGGAAACCACTCCCGTGCATTGCTAAGGTGGAGTAATACAGAGGTGGGGAAAACCAATGAAGTGTGAAGCTCATGTTTACTCATTCCAGGGATTCAGGGAGGAGATGGGAAAGAAAGACTTTGGGCCGACCCCTGAGGGGTGACCCGATCCTGCTTTCAGTTCTTTAGAAAACAGTGCAGGTTTGAGGAGGGATGCTTATTAAGGAATTTTTTTTTAAATTCGGTATACTTTTTATTTACATTTCAAATGATTTCCCCTTTCCTAGCCCCCCCTCCCAAAAAGTCCTGTAAGCCCCCTTCTCTCCCCCTGTCCTCCCACCCACCCCTTCCCACTTCCCCGTTCTGGTTTTGCTGAATACTGCTTCATTGAGTCTTTCCAGAACAAGGGGCCACTCCTCCTTTCTTCTTGTACCTCATTTGATGTGTGGATTATGTTTTGGGTATTCCAGGTTTCTAGGTTAATATCCACTTATTAGTGAATGCATATCATGATTCACCTTTTGAGTCTGGGTTACCTTACTTAGTATGATGTTCTCTAGGTCCATCCATTTGCCTAAGAATTTCATGAATTCATTGTTTCTAATGGCTGAATAGTACTCCATTGTGTAGATACACCACATTTTTTGCATCCACTCTTCTGTTGAGGGATACCTGGGTTCTTTCCAGCATCTGTCAGTTATAAATAGAGCTGCTATGAACATAGTAGAGCATGTATCCTTATTACATGCTGGGGAATCCTCTGGGTATATGCCCAGGAGTGGTATAGCAGGATCTTCTGGAAGTGAGGTGCCCAGTTTTCGGAGGAACCGCCAGACTGATTTCCAGAGTGGTTGTACCAATTTGCAGCCCCACCAGCAGTGGAGGAGTGTTCCTCTTTCTCCACACCCTCTCCAACACCTGCTATCTCCGGAATTTTTAAACTTAGCCATTCTGACTGGTGTAAGGTGAAATCTCAGGGTTGTTTTGATTAAAATGCTCAACTTCATTGGTTATTAAGGAAATTTAAATCCAGAAGAACACGTACTGTGAGCATCTCTAATCCCGGCTCTCTTCAGGGGTGAGATGGGAGGTGGAGACAAAGAAGCTCACAGCCAGCTCGCTCAGCAAAGCTGCAAGGAGGTGAGGACAACACCCAAGGTTGATCTCTGGCTTTCACATACACGCCATAGCATGCATACTTATCACTACAGAAATCCCACATGTAGTTAGCATATCTGTATGGTGTGTGTGTTGTGTGTGTGTGAACCCTGTATTCCATCTCTTGTATTGCAAAAGATGCTATTAGTAAAAATAAACTGAGGCTTCTCCTATATGGAGGAGAAGCACCCACCAGTGGAGCAGCTTGGGCATCAAACCTAAACTGTGGGAATCTATAAATAATGTAACATAAAGCTGTGGTCAGGGTCTTAAGAGTTGTTCTGGATTTGGACTGGTGAGGAGTGCTTTTCAGAAAGAAAGAGGGACAGCTGAGCTGGGTAATAAACTGGATTCTAGCAAGATATGTCTTGGGGCCTGCAAGGAGGTTGGTGTGACTGCATAGTTTGAGTCTGTTTTCCCACTGGAAACAAACACTACTTCCATATCCCTAGAAGTCTAGATCCTGAGAAAAAGCGCAGCCATATGTATGTGAATGAAAGTAAAATTTCAGAAGATTTAGCTAATGTAACCTTTAAAAAATTTTTTTGAATGTTCTCATTTTGTAGGTGTGGGATATGAACACTGTGACGATCCTAATTTTGGCTCAAATTCTAAACAGTCCTCCTCTCCAGTTCCACAACTTTCCATGGTAGAAATTATATGGGGTTATACATAGCTGCATAGCTGGTACTAACTTGAGGCTCCAAAGGTGTGATGTTTGCTTTGCCTTTTACTAGGTACACTGGACAACCACACCTGAAACTCAGAGGTTGAGTTTGAACTTAATCTTTGTTCCAACTGATATGGAAGAAAATTCAGGCAATAAATAGGTCTTGCATGACTATATGTCAGTCAGTCCAGGACTATTGAATTCTAAATGAGAATAATAATAAAATAAGATGTTTTGAAGCATCATGGGCTCATTATGAAAACTTCCATCCTGTTGCCTTGCATAAACATTTGCAAAAGGTATTTATGGTATCAATTACAAGGTGTCACTTTAGGTCTGGGATCAAGATCTTTTTAAGTCATGAAATGGAGTAGTCTGATCTATTTGTAAATTGATATCAGAAGTTCTTTTAAAAAAAAAAGATTTATTCATTTTATATACATGCATACACTGTACCTGTCTTCAGACACACCAGAAGAGGGCATCAGATTCCATTATAGATGGTTGTGAGCCACCATGTGGTTTCTGGGAATTGAACTCAGACCTCTGGAAGAGCAGTCAGAGTGCTCTTAGGTGCTGAGCCATCTCTCCAGCCCCCAGAAGTTCTTTTTAAATCATGAGAGAGAACAAATTATGTCCCAATTAGATTAGCAGACATCACACAAATAAAGCTTACACACTGGTACAACTTCTACCGTAGACTCTAGGTCAAAACTCTGATCTTTTAAAGATCATACTAAATCTAACTAAAGTTACTTTAAGACTTAAAAATCCCTCAATGTTTAAATTTAATTTTTCCTGAGCTTACTACTTTATTTACTTATTTATCTACTCTGAGAGAGAGAAAGAGAGAGAGAGAGAAAGAGAGAGAGAGAGAATGTGTGTATGTGTGTGTGTGTGTGTGTATTCACATCCTCTGGCTTGGTAGAACATGTTTTTCTACCACCCAGTGAACCATTAAAAATATTATTAATATATATAATAAATAATGTAATGTAACTCGTGGAAATACTTGTGTTTTATTAAGAATTGAGAGACCAGATTAGACTGACTATAGTAACTGCTGTGCTTGTAGCAAGTGTTTGTAACACGAGTACTCCCATAATACATTTGACAACTTAAGATTTATGTCATCTTCTAAATTCTTGACTATGGAAGCAAAAAATTTAGGGCATTGAGCAAAAGCAACCCAGCAAGGCAGGGAGGGAACTCAACATCCTTTCTCTGTTGCTGTTAACTGTGGAAAACTGATACATTTTTACCTTGGAAGACTGATAATTAAATGCCAGCTTTCCTGCCAACTGCTAACATTAATTTTTGTGTGCCAATGACTTTCTGGTGTATTCTGGAACTATACATTGCTAAAATTGGGTTAGATTGCTGAATTTTAAAGTGGCTATTTGGAGTGTTTAGCAAGGGAGAGAAGTGAGAAATACTTTCTATGGAGTGATGGAAAGAATGATCATTTCCAGCAAAAAGGGCCTAACAAGATCTGTAGCATTCTCCCGGAAAACACTTCATGAAATACGAGTATTTAACGGGTCTGATTAAAACACCTGCGTCATGTGGTAAGGGCAGAACAAGACCCTGGAAGGAATCACATGATGAATTTGGGTGTGAGGCTTGCTGCACTATCAGGTAATTGGTCCTGGGATTGCCTGCATGGAATTAAGAGAGTATGAAGATACTTCCCCAGGATGACCAAATGAACACATGACCAGTGCAATGCTGGGTACTTTGTTATATGTTATATTGGTAGATCCACATGCCTAGGCCATGTGTTGTACTGAGAACAAAAACATACTGGCATTTTAGATTTTTCTGGAAGGGGTAATTATTGAGCCATGATGAAAGCTTATGTAGACAGAACGATATACCCTGGAAAGGGCACCATTCCTACAAGCTGCTGTGCTCCCTGCCAGTTAAATGCCTTCTTTTATAAGAGTGACTGCGGGTGTGTGTGTGTGTGTGTGTGTGTGTGTGTGTGTGTGAGTGTGATCAGCAGGCCATTTCACACCACACAGATGTGGAGACTACACTAGTCTGTTGGCAAGTAAGAGTACTAGGATGGTGGAAAGTCCTCAGGCCTCAGTTGGGTATGTGCCACTTCCTAGGTCAGTCTTGACATGGGAGTATGCCTACAGTTACCTGTCCATACCTGTTGGAATTCACTGTTCCTGGCTATTGGGTGTAACAGCTATGAATACAAATGACTCTTTGCTAAGCAGTCTTGCACGTTCATGACCTGGAACCCAGTTTCACTCAAAAAAAAAAAAAAATCTTGATTCTCTTGACTCATTTTTGAGAAATGTGTAAAGTAGTGTTTGGTCTTCAGGTCCGTGCACAGGGTTGGATGGAGCACCCGTTCCCTGTCACAGAGGCTTGTCCTCAAGCGTGTTATGTTGCATTCCTTGCATTCTTCACTCAACCGAAGGCCCAGGGTTCATCCTGATAGTATTATTGCTACATGGAATGCAACCTTTTGTGTGGAGAGTGGCTTGAGTCATTGCCTGTGGAGTTAGAAATATTTAGATTTTACAGAAAACAAGGACCCACCAACTTCAAGGTGCTTAAAGGTTTCACAGGTTGAATTAGTTTCATAGATCTATACATACATTCATTATATAGGACAGTCCACAGTCCTCAGGAATCTGTAGACAGTTAATCAAGTTAGAAGAGGACCTGTTAGCTTGGGCATTGGGTCACACTTTAAAGAACCATGACTTTCAGTCTGCCTGGAATTAACTCAGGCCTTCTGCTTTTCTTGGACTGTTTCCAAAGTCAACCACTGGTGCCTTCTGGAATTAGCACCTTCAGACTCTTTGTCTTAAAGTGTTGCAGGCCTATCAGGCTGAACTAAAACATTCCAAGCAAGGACTAATGGTTGTATCCTAAGTATTATAGCTAGAAATATTTAAAGAATTGTCAGTGTTTATTTTAAAAATGATTAGGTTCTTACCTTTACTGTCAATCTGAATTTTCCTGTCTAGCCTCAGTATTCTTGTGAAACTGGAGGGCCTCTCACTGAACCTGGATCAAGGCTGGTAGGTAGGAAACACCATTGAGCCTCTAGTTTATGCCCTTCTGGTCTCCAAGGACTGTAATAAGATGAACCTTCAGTCAACCCTGGTTTTATATGTGGATACTGGGGATTTGAACTCAGGTCCTCATGCTGGAGCATCAAGCACTCTTCATCTATTGAGCCGTTGACCCACCCCTCATGGTAATCCTTTAGACTAACGTAAAGCCTCTTCTTAACTAAACAGAACTAAGAGTTTCTAGCTTAGAAGAGGAAAATGTTTCAAAAATAGTGAGTGTTCCCACAAACAGTGAAAATGTAAATTTATTTCAGACACAGAGTCCTGAGGGGTGGTCTGAATTCTAAACTTTCAAGTACGTTTGGTTTCCAAGCTAGGTGATATCCAAGGAAGGAGAAGGCCAACCTTTATATCTTGTTAAATATACCTTATTAAACTCTGGACACTGTGAACTAGATAGGGTAGAAGAGAATGAAAGACAGAAAACAGCCACCACCTCTGATTGACAGAAAAACAAGGTACAGGGCATGGTACCCAGCAGCTATGCACGCGAGCCTCTTCCTGGCTTTTAGCCCTCTACCTTGTTAAGTGACCTCACTCCTCAACGTCAGATAAGGTCAAGAGCTCTTTTACTCAGAGAGACCAGGCTACTTGTATTTCTTGAAGCCTGTAGTATGTGGAAAAATGAGGTGGTCAAGTAAGGCTATACATGTAGCACACTTTAAAGCTCTTTGCTTAACAGGTTGAGACATGCATTGTGCACATGCCAGGAATTTGGGCTGGTGTTTCGACACAAACTTATAATGTGCGGGTGTCAGAGTGTCTTTAGGTTTCAATATCATTGGGATTTCTTTATGAGAGCATGGATAATGCCACAGTTCTAACCCCAGGAAGGTTTGATACAAGGGCAGCCTAAAGGAGCTGCTTCTCATTTTGTGGATTTGTGCACAGGTGCTGCTCCATCCGTATCTGTTCTTAGCGTCTGCATTTTGGAAAATGTCTTACAGAGGTGTTGTGGAATTGTATCTTACCGAATTTAGCATAGCTCTATCATCTAAACACCTACAGTTGATAAAATAATCAGAATTGGAGAATCTTCTGTCTAACTCCCTGGCTATAATTTTACTGTTAATAGTTAGATAACCTTAGCTAGATTACTTCATCTGTTCCTATTGTTGGGTATCCACCAGGAAAGACTGCTTAGACAATAGAAAATTGTTATTAGCACCAAGCCTTTCTCAGCATGTGCTTTTAAGCACAAAAACAATGTTCTGGGTTGACATACTTCAGTTAACAAGAACAGTTAGTCAGAAGCAGAACTGCAGAAGCCAAAACACAAAGTTAGTACACTTAGAGACTTTCCCAGAACTATAGACTCTGATAGATTAGGCCTTTGTTTTCATTTTGGCAGGTGGTGCTGTCTAGGTGCTGAGTTTTGTGGCCTGAATGGTACTTCCATCATGGAGTCAGTTGTGCTAAGGTCTGGGGGCCTGGTAAGATGGGCCCTGTTATAGCTCCCTCATTTTTATTTCACCATTGGTGATCAAAAGCAAGGCTTTGCACCTCGTAGGCAAGCAATTACCATTGATGTTCATCCATCCCTGACCCAGTTACTCCATCTAAAAAGATGGGGAATAATTACCATGTGTTTGTGTTGGAGATTAAGGAAGTAAAAAGGTTATATTACAACTAGGTTATATTCCAGATCATGTATAGTAACCATGTTTGCAGTGTCAGCCATTCTTCCATGCCTCCATTTACTGTTGCTCTCATTGGACATACACACAACAAAGTCACATGAGGGGAAGTTGTTGGAAAATTTACTCACTAACATACGGTGATGGGCGCTCAGGGAATGCCAGGTGCCTTCCAAAGACACCCTTGAACCACAGTTGCTCTGAGTTTAAAATCTGTAGTTGTAATTAACTTCCATTTAGATTTAGAGTTGTCTGTGTTAAAAAAACAAACAAACTTTGAAGCAGCTTCTTAAAGCTCAAGGGGTAGTAAAGAGGACCCACATCTAAAGCCCCTGCTTTACCAAGGCTTACACACTTACATGTGAATATGGGAATCATTGGGCCAATTTATGCTGTGTTTGTGCTAGTCTGTAATATTTAGTTTCTGAGGGGTATAAAGCTTGTGTCTGGTGATTGCTGACCCTCATCTCAGGGTTGGTCCCTCAGAGATGTCAGTCAACTTGTGTGACTTTGTAGAAATGGTTCTTGATAAACTCGGTCCAGTTATACCATGATGCCTAGCTGTTGTCTGAGGCTATCTTGTGTTATTGTAGTGACTCTTACAACGGGTAGAAAATAAGAAGGTGTCATAGCTGGAACTACACCATCATATGTCTAAGGGGCCATAAGACATAAGCTCAGGTTTATATAAAAAATAACCATTGATACTCAGAATGCTGCCAAGTCTACAGTTGTATTTAGATGGAATGTTAATCTACTTCTTGGTTTGTGTTCCCTGAAGAAAAGCAAAGGGCCTAAGTAGCTATTTCTCTAAAACACTGTCTAGAAAGGACTGCTGGACTCATTAAAGCGTCACAAGTCATTAGGGGAATGCAGTCCAAGCCATCATCAGATGGTGTAGCACAGGGGCTAAGATGGATTGTCATATCAAAGCAAAAAAAAAAAAATATCAATGAGCATATAAAAGGGTTAGGACTGCTGTGTAGTGTGGGCAACCTGTAAAATAGTGAAATCACTGGTGAAAAACAATGTAGAAGGTCCTCAGAAATCCAATAGAGTAACCATGTGATTTCGTATGACATGTCTGGGGTACGTGCTCCCATGAATTCAGAGAAGGGTCCGGTAGAGGCAGTTACACACCCAGATTTGCCACTCAACTGTCCATTGACTGCGGAATGGATAAGCCAAATGTGGAAAGTACACAAGTATCAGAGAGTTGTATTGTAACCCAGCACTCAGGAGGTAGAGGCAGCGGGACCAAGAGCTGGGGGGGGGTAGGGGTACACATATGTCATGCCGGCACTCAGGAGGTGGAGGCAGGAGGATCAGGAGTTCAAAGCCATCCACTACATAGCGAACTCTATGTCAGCCTGTGCCCGGTGAGACCGTCTCAGAGAACAAGCCTCCAAGATAAAAAAAAAAATTGAATAGGGGAGAATATAGTTTGTATACAGCTGAGATGCCATAAAATGACATGCTGTTTATATAATTTTAAAAAACAACACACAAGCTAAAAGGCATCTGGAGTGTGACCAGTGCTTACCCGTCGTGTGAACTTGGCATCTCTTATCAATCCTGGAAGGTGCCAGTTGGAGCCTCTGGAAGCAGTGGTCCCTTTTCAGTCTGAACCTGCCTGGTTTCCTTTTCTCTTGACAGAAGTGCCTGCTGGAGGCATCTGTGGCTTCTTCAATGTTTCTCCCAAGTCTGACTTGATATTTTGTTCTTGTTTTGAGATGGACCTCAATAGGAACCCAGTCTGGCCTGAAACTTAGTATGTATCCAAAGCTAGTTTTTTGTTTGCTTTGCTTTTGAGACA
This sequence comes from Apodemus sylvaticus, assembly GCF_947179515.1. NCBI lineage: Eukaryota > Metazoa > Chordata > Mammalia > Rodentia > Muridae > Apodemus > Apodemus sylvaticus. The sequence goes on from NC_067480.1 coordinate 33,676,856, forward strand.
ACTCCTACTGTTCTGTGAATCTCTCTGTACAAAGATCCCCCTGCCTCTGCTTTCCCAAGTGTTGGGATTCAAGGTACGCGATACCACTACCCAGCCAAATCTAGTCTTTGTAATCACCCCTCTCAGTTGTGAGTAAATTTTACAATCGTCGTCGTCATCATCATCATCATCAGCAGCAGCAGTGTTACATTCTTTGAGAATGTCATACATGTCTACAATGTATCAACTCCCTGTTGTTCGCCCCAGCAAGCCCCTCCAAATTGTATGTTCTATTGTGCCCCCTTCCATGTGTCCAGTTAGTATTGTCCATATATGGGGTGGAATCATGCAGTGGAACAACCCACTAGTAGCCACACTACCAAATAAAAATGATTATCCATTCTCTGGACAGGGTTTTGTACTCGTAGGATTAGTTTAGGATTCATTGCATGGCTGGTTTACTTTGGTTGTATAACTTTCTTCATGCCTTAGGCTCCCGAGTGCTGGGATGATAAGTGTGAGCCACCGGCCAGGCTCTGATTTCCTTTTTTCTGGAGTTTACAGTTTGGATGATCTTTCTGGCTGGTGCTCTTTATTTCTCTGTAATTTGGTAAACTCTCTGTTTAGTAGTAAGAAAGAGCGCCAACTCTTGAATGGCGTCTGATGCTTTCCGAGGCCAACTGGCATTAGAGACGGAGGCTTCTCACATGCTCAGAGTGCTTTGGGCACCAAGTATTCAAATTCAACCTCGGCATCACTATAATTTGCAAATTCTGAGAAAGATAAATAAATTACGTGTAATAAACACACAGTTACAATAAGAACAAAGCCAAAACCCAGCTCTTGCAAACTTGAAATTTACAATTTGAAGCCAAACAGTTGGCCTTTGAGAAATGCCAGCTATTTTCAAAAGTCATTAAAAATAATATAAGACGTTGGGTTTTTATACTGAACCACAACGAGGCATTTACATATATTGGTTAGTCTTTTATAATGATGCTGGATAAACATCTCAATTCACTGATGGATTATTTATCCAGAAGAATAAAGTTAGGGGCTAATTGCTTTTGTATCATGGTCAACAGTGTAGCAATGGATGTTAGAAACATGAAGGCAAATACTTGCCATTCAAACAAGAGAAATAGAGTTTGCATGCCCAGAACCCTTGTAAATGCATGGTAGGCTTGTACATGGAAGCCCATCTATAATTCCAGGCAGAAGCAACAGATTGACTAGGGAGGCACGTCCTATCATATGAGCTCTGGGTTTGACTGAGATCCCTGCCTCCATGAATATATGGTGGCAGAGGGATCAAGGTGATGACAACATCAACCTCAGGTCTCTGTGCACATGCACACCCGCACACATGCACACAGGCACAGCTTCTGCTGTGGTTCCCTCCGGAATTCTTTCTTACTGGTTCATCTCATGGGCTTGTAGCATGTCTATGAACTAACAGCTGTTAGTTTTGGTTGATTTCATCTTACTAAAGAGTTGCCTGTGCCAGGCAGTACTGCTTAGAAATCAAATCTTTTCCAAAGTATAGATACTTGAGATGGACGTCTGAACAGTTTTCAGATTTTTCCTTTACTCTCTCTCCAAAAACACTTTCTTCTACTCGATCCAAAAACTACTTTCATCTCTCTCCTCCCATGGTGAGGCACCAGGCAGGGCTCCTGACCTGAAGTTCAGCTGAGGAGCGAATTAGTGGTTCTTCCTGCTTGCTCTTAGTCCAGGTCTACAGCCTCTGATTTGGAGGGTTTGGGTATAACTCTCCCAAGTCTCTCCATATACCCAAGATGGAGTCAGGGACAGACCTCAATGTAAAAATGGGATCATGGACTTAACTATTTTCTCCTCCTCTCCCAAGACTACTGGGGATTGAACTCAGGGCTTCATGCATGCTAGTGGACCAGTCCACTGCTGAGCTAACTCCCACAGTAGTGGACTTAGCTGTCTAAACTGGGGGAGTCATGTGCTGTTCCTCACTGATTCTCATTATACTCTTCCCTCTCCCATCAAATGGAAACCGCAACTCACCCATGTGTGCGGGTGTGCATGTGCACAGAGACCTGAGGTTGATGTTGTCATCACCTTGATCCCTCTGCCACCATATATTCATGGAGGCAGGGATCTCAGTCAAACCCAGAGCTCATATGATAGGACGTGCCTCCCTAGTCAATTTGGGTATATTCTCTGCCAAGATGGAGTCAGGGACAGACCTCAATGTAAAAATGGGATCATGGACTTAACTATTTTCTCCTCCTCTCCCAAGACTACTGGGGATTGAACTCAGGGCTTCATGCATGCTAGTGGACCAGTCCACTGCTGAGCTAACTCCCACAGTAGTGGACTTAGCTGTCTAAACTGGGGGAGTCATGTGCTGTTCCTCACTGATTCTCATTATACTCTTCCCTCTCCCATCAAATGGAAACCTGTGGTATGGATGGTCTAACATTTTGTTTCTCATAAGTTGAATGAAGACATCCCATTATCTTCCCTCTGTGCTATGCAAAACAGTCTCAGTGCTCACAGAAACTATTCATTGTTAAGTACCCTCTGAAGTTGATACATCCACCTTGTGGTTGAGTCTTTGAGTCTCTCCTCACAGTGTTCTCTAAGCTTAGGCATACAGTTGCCATTCCAAAGATAATCTGTAATCTTGGGATTTTGAATAACTTTCTATTTTATTTTTTAAAGATTTATTTATTTTTTTATATGGGTTCACTGAAGCTGTCTTCAGACACACTAGAAGAGGGCATCAGATCCCATTACAGATCATTGTGAGCCACCATGTGGTTGTTGGGAATTGAACTCAGGACCTCTGGAAGAGCAGTCAATGCTCTTAAGCACTGAACCATCTCTCCAGCACAGCTGTAGTCATTTTTAAAAAGTGAAATTCATTATTGGTGGTTTCAAAAGACAAAGACTGTTGATAATTTTTACAGTGTATTTTTTTATTAGAAAACATTTTTATGTTAGAAAACTTTTGTGTGTGTGAATGAATGAGTTTTATTGGGGTTACTTCTGAGAGGATGGGTATGGGAGCAGAAATGACTCAAATACAGCTGCATCTCTAAAAGTCCCCGCCAGCACACACGACACCTCCCAAAGGCCTGAAGTCTGAAGCATACTGTACAATATGCAGGCAATGCAAGAGGTGGAATACACTTGGCATATACTATTAATTTTCCCACACAGTTCAGGGAACTAGTTAGGATCCTTCATTTAAATCCTTCTGATTAGATTGTTTCTTAAAAAAAAACAAACCGAGAAGCCCTTAATCTAATATTGTATTTTTTTTCTTTCCAATTTTGGCATGGCTTTCCCTTGGAAAATTTGGAATGTTGAAGGCACGCACATATGGTGCACGGCGGTCTGATTGTCACCAATTTGGGCAGGCTTGCTCTAGCAGTGTGGTAGGGAGAAACGAGAAACTCAACTCGCATGGTTCACCTCCTACTCTCAACCTTTGCTGAAAGACAATCTTTACACCCCAAAGGATTTTGAGATATTGCCTGCTCGGTTCTCTAAGGTTGTCACCATGACTTTGATTTGCCATTTCCGCTTCTGATGTCCTGACTCAGGACAATGACCCCGATGCTTGGGACTCTTGGCTTTTCTCTGACTCTCTCACTCTTGGGCAACCAACCGAGTCCCATTGTCTGGCTACTCCTATAGCTTAGAATCCCCACGATGCCTTGCCTGCTGATAGACGCTGTCCTCACTGGCTCCTGCCTCCTAAACTTCTTCATTGTCATTGGGATTTAGCCTGAAGTCTAAACCCTTTACTACCAAGACCCTTGTGGAGTTCACCTCTGTCCTCTGCTCTGCCCGTCATGAGCTCTGCCCGGTTCTTTGATGCCCATGTGGTATACCTCCTCCCCTCCTGTCTCCTGTACACTGTTGCCTTTGATTCTCCTTACTTGGTCTTTATACCCACCTCCTTTCCACCTGGTTAAACCTTTTCATCTCTAGGGTCTTAGATGGAAAGTCATTTACTTCCTGTGTGTCCCAGGCTGCACTTGAAATGGCTCTCCTCTTGCCTAAGCTAGGATTACAGGATTACCTCATTTTCCAGACATGGCCACACCCTCTTGCAATAACTCCTTGTCCTGCTGCTTTGACATATTATGCTTGGATGTGGTTTAGATCACTGAGCTGTTTACCTCTTTGCATTAGAATATTTGATGGGAACAGAACCTCGTCTATTCTGTTTTTAATAGTATTCTCATCTCATGGCATGGTACACGCTGTATAGAGACATTCAGTAAAAACTTGCTGGATAAATACACAAAAGAAAGAAGGAAAGATGGAAATGGAAAGCGTTAAAACTGAAAACTAAAAAGCACACTTCATCTCTTTTGCTACTGTCTCCCAGCCCCCAATTCCATTAGTGACAGAGCCTCCCCCACTGATAGAGCCTGCTTTGGTATGTTTGAATTACAAAGGAAATGATGACTTCTCAGTAACTTTATAGGACTTTGGTAGAGAGGTTCACGTGACTTTTCTTCTCCAAGTTCAAGCTCCTCTCCTTGTTTGTGTGAGAAGAAATAAGGACTGTGTTAGAGCTAGCCAATTGTAGATGACCTCACACACTTTTTTTGCTAGCAAATAATTGGTTGTTCAAGAAATTTTGCGTGGCATGTTCCCACCCCACCCATCTCATTGTCTCCTCTGAGGTGTGTGCAGTAACTGTGACTTGGGGTGATCAGGGCCAATATCACTGTGGCTTCAGTTACTCCCTAGAATCTCTAGAATCCCTTTCAGGTCTGTGGTTCTCCCTCGTTTGCTTCCATAATCAAAATAGTCATCTCTGGTGTTGGGTAGACGGAAGCTTGGCAGCTGTCTCCATCTTATAAAGACCGACTTTATCAAACATTGATGTTACAGGTAGACAAGGCTGGGTGCCAGTGCATGTCGTTTTGCTCATGCCTCAGGGATCACTGTTGAACTGCTTAGAAAATAGGTTCTGGAGCTAAAGGCGTCTTTAGAGTCTTAGAGTCATAGGTCGTTAATTGAAATAACATTAACATACTCAACTTTGATGGTTCCCGGTCTCTTTTCAATTGAATTGAGTGATAATGCCCTCATCTTTCAACTTTGAGACATTAATTAAGACATAATTATTAAATAAGATACTGCATGTGAAATGTTTAACATAGCGTCTGGCATATACTCCAGACATGTCAGTCATTAAATACCATATGTAGGTCTCTGGTCTTCACAAAAGACTTACATGCCTATAATTGTTTGCATACATAAGAAACAAAGAATAGTAATAGTTTTACCTTTTGTCTAATGCAGTGAGTGCAAAGATCCCTGGACTCTGAGAACACAGATCTTTTGGGCTTTACTGCTTACTGCTGAGACCTCTAGGGGATGGTCCTACGTTCTCTGGCTCTTCTCTACTTTTCCTTTCAAGCGTGTGTTCCTTTCAGTTCCCTTTCTTGTCTTACTGCATTAGTTAGGCATTCTAGGTAATGCAATAAATAGAGAAAACAGTGGTGATAAATAGAGAAAACAGTGGTGATAGAGTCCGTTCTTGCCATGGACCCATATCACAAGCAAACTGCTAGTTTATGACTGTAGTATAATGTTGGCTTGGTTTTCTGTACAGCGTCTATAGTAGACTGAAAACATGACCTCCTATTCTCAGTGTACTGAGCATGCATATGTGTGGGTGCTGGATTTTTGCCAAGTGTGTTTACTGGGTCTATTGATACGACAGTGCTTTTTTATTTTAATTCAGTGGGCTGTTCATGTGATGGATGAATTGATTTAAACTTGTTAAGCCAAACTTGTGTCCTTGGAGTAAATCGAGCTTATTCATGGGCTATAATTCCACTTGCATCAGATTTGATTTGCTAATATTTTGTTGATTTTCCTTTCACTCATGTTCATAGAGAACTTCTTAAGTTTTAAGATGCAATGGTTTGTATTAAACTAGGTTTTTTATTTTTTCTGATAAATGTTCTTTTCATTTTATGAGTCTAGAAAATGAATGGTTATTCCATTTAAAAATATGTCAGTCTGGTAGATAATACGTATTTGCTAAGTTGAATGGAATCTGTTGATTTTATTCCAGGAATGAGATTAATTTGCTTTTATGATGTTGACTTATAACAAACTAAAAGAAAATGATATATATGTATATATATATATACATATATATGTATATATATATATATATTATTGAGACATTTTTTCTATGTAGCCCTCTGTCTTGGAATATGCTCTGTAGACCAGACTGGTTTAGAACTCAAAAGATCTGCCTACCTCTGCTTCCTGAGTCCTTGGATTTACCAGAGCCCAGTGATAATTTTTAAAACAGAAAAAAAAAAGTTGTAAAGTTCAAAGTGAGAGACAAACTTTGATTAGTCTGCTGGGCTGCTGTAGGCAAGAGGCATAAGTCAGGTGACATCAGCAACAGAAATAGCGCTCACGTGTTACAGGATGAAGAAGATAGGGAACGGCCAGTCAGGGCTGGCTTCTTCTGGGAACTGAGACACATTGTGCTGTGTGCTCTTGGCCCAGGCCTTTATGGTTGGCCAGCGGCCTTCTGTACTGCCACAATCTCTGCCTTTATCTCCACATGACAGTGTGAAACTATCTGGGTCCAAAATGATGGAATTTATGAGTCCACCAGTCTGGTCATACTGGGCGGTGGTTGTCCACACTCTTATCAGTTTGGCTTCATTTGAACTGCCTTTTCTTAGCAGCAAATCTCTTTCCACAGAAGATAAAATTCTGAGGTTCTCCAGTTTAGAACGTCAACATGTGAATTTTTTGGCTGACATAATTCCATCCACTGCAGGTTTCTTGTCCTGTCTCTCGGTATGATGACTCCCTCCCTCCCTCCCTCCCTTCTTTCCCTTCCTCCCTCCCTCCCTCCCTCCCTCCCTCCCTCCCTTCTTTCCTCTTTCCTTCCTTTGTTCCTTCCTTCCCTCCCTCCTTCCTTCCCTCCCTCCCTCCCTCCTTCCTTCCTTCCTTCCTTCCTTCCTTCCTTCCTTCCTTCCTTCCTTCCTTCCTCCCTTCCTTTCTTCTTTTCTTCTATTCCTTCCTCGTCCCTCTCTCTCTTGGTTTATTTCCTTTGTGGCTAATGACTTTTACTTTATTAACATTGTATAGCTTTACTGTAGTAAAAAGACTTTTTTAAAATAATCATTTATTTATTTTATGCATATGGGTACACTGTAGCTGTCTTCAGAAACACCAGGGAGGGTCATCAAATCCCATTACAAATTGTTGCAAGCCACCAACCATGTGGTTGCCGGGAATTGAACTCAGGACCTCTGGAAGAGCAGTCAGTGGATCTTAACCACTGAGCCATCTCTCCAGCCCCAGTAAAATGAATTTTTATTGTTGTTTTTGTGACAGGATCTTTTAGAACTGGCCTTGAATTCCTGCCTCTACATCTGGAGTATTAGGATCATAGTTGTCTGCTACTGTGCTTGGCCATCTGTCTATCTGTCTATCTATCTATCTATCTATCTATCTATCTATCTATCTATCTACCTATCTATCTACACCTATCTTCTCTATCTTGTGTGTGTGTGTGTGTGTGTGTGTGTGTGTGTGTGTGAGAGAGAGAGAGAGAGAGAGAGAGAGAGATACTCATTAGAGAAAGAGCCTACCTATCCTAACTTTCTTTTTTCCCATTGTTCCTCCCTTTCAATAAATGCTATTGTGCCATATAGGTGGATGATTAACACTCCCATGAGAAAATTTCTTTGTGAAGAGAACTTTAAAATTTTACACAAATGACTGTTAGGTTATTCTTGGTGGCCAGCCTTTCAATCTGCCTATTACTCATAGCGGACACACACCGACACATATTAATGGCCGCCTTGTCATCCCACACCCCCGCCCTCTTTTTCTATTTTCAGTCTTTTGCCCTCCTCAAGCTTAATGTGCCTCCTTCACTGAGCATTTCTCATTTCTGAGCACCCAGCTCTGCCAGCAGATGGTGTGCAAGGACTGGGAAAACTGGGCACACGCTAGCTAGTGTGCTCGCCTTTCTACGTCGTCCAGACAAAGGCTGGCAGAAGAGGCTAAAACTGAGATTCTGAGAGTCAGTATATTCGTGTGCATTTTTTTTCTCTTTACATTGAAACAGAACATTGGCTTACAATCTTGAGGAAATAATCTACAAGGTTTGTTGAATAGATATTAACTGGAGAACTGGGTCCCAGAATGGACTCGACAATGCTATTGAGGTGGAAGCAGGATTCTTGAGCCACATCATCAAATGAGTAACATTAAAATCACAAGGGCAAAGTCTTTGGATCTGAAGGAAGCTATATCGTGGCAGTGAGAACCTTCAGCCAGCACTTAAAAAATGTTTGTGTGTATGTGTATATGTGAGTATTCGTGTGCTCTGCATGCGTGTGGAAATCAGAGGACCACCTCTGGTATCAGGTCTCACGTCCTACTGTGTTTGACACAAGGCCTCTTGTTTGCCACTCTGTAGATCAGACTAGTTGATTGGTAAACTTCTGGGGGATTCTCCTGAGTTAGCCTCTAGGTTTATATTAGGGGGCACCACTGCATCCAACATTACATAGGCTATGGGGATTTGAACTCAGGTCCTTATGTTGACACAGCAAGTGCTTTTACTGAGTTATCTCACTGGCCGCCAGCCATCATTTTTTACTCAGTATCTTAAAGTGAGACCCACAGGCAAAGACAGCTCAGGGATCATGTTCCCGCACAATGAGTTTTATTTAGCATGATCAGTGCCTTTTTGTTTTGATTACAATTAGTTACCAACATTAAAACAGTTCTAATTGTCCAGATGTCAGCTCTCTTGGCGGTAGTAACTAGCACAGTTGTTTTGGTAACATGTGACTGCAGCTTCTGAAATGGTGGCTGCCTCTTTTCTCTGGGGCTTGTGATGTAGAGCGGACTACTGTGTTTTTCCCTCCTGTTTTATGACACTGAACCTTCGCTCCCATTTGATACAGTGATAGCTTCCGCCCAGCCCATGGAAGGTATTTGAACATGTGACTTACTTTCCTATTTCATAGACTATGACTAGAGGTTGGTGTTTGGGGGGGTTGGCACTCCCCTGAGTGCCTCACCTGTTGTCTTCCAGTTCCTTCTAACCCACTGTTAGTGGGAGAGAGTAAATGATTCACTGTCAACAAGGGGTGCAGTGCCAGGAAAGAGTCAGTAGAGAAAATACAAGCTATGACCCAGAAACCACTGCTCTTACTATAGATAAAAGATAGGAGAAAGAGAGAAACACACCCCAGAGAAGCAAACCAAAGGGGACAGTTGACGCCTTGTAGGGAACTGGGAGAAAATGACTGATTCCATAGTCAGAAGGCCACTGATCAACAAGCTAAAAAAAAAATGGCGCTCAGCGTGGCGGATCTGCAGGCCAGTGCTGTATCTGGTAGACTTACTAGTTAGGACTTGGAAAGGTGACTCATAAGATGAGGTGATGGCAGGGATGTGGCAGCAGGTCAGCTACACAGTGGTGTGCTCTGACCCAAAGAACCAGCACAGTAGCTTTCTGGGTCTCCGAGGAAGGAGACAACAGAAGTTTGTGTTCTACAGTTCTGCAGGCCAGAGGGTCAAGATCAAAGTGAGGGCCTGGTGGGTATCTATCTGCTTGGCTTCAGACAGTACCTCACTGCAGTTTGTCCTCACACGGCCTTTCCTGTGGGCACATATGTTGGAGTGAAGAAGCTAGGCCAAGGATAGTTCTAGTGTCTCTTCCCCTTCTCATAAAGACTCATAACACATCACAGCACTCTGTTGGCTTCATTTAACTTAATCACCACTTTAAACACCCCGAGTCCAAGTATAGTCACACTGTGGGTTAGGGTTTCAATATACGAGGGATACTTTAGATCAGAACATGGAAGCCTCTTAGGGAAAAAGCATGGGATAGTGATATGGAGATCTGGAGGACGGAAGAAGAGAATGTTCTTGTTCACCTGGGGGAATGTAAATCACAAGAGCTGATTCCTAGGAGAGTCATCAGATATGGTAAGCCTGCGTTGAACTCTCTCTGTGTGTGCTTCCGCTCGAAGCGGCTGACACGTACGCATTCTCTGATCCCCTCAGCATCATTGAGATAGTTGTATAGTTGTATATCATTGTATAGTTCAGGAGACCAAGGGCCATACATACAATTCAGGTAGTTTTCCACATTTACTTAACCTCGGACACGACATAATTGAGATCAGATGCAAACTCAGGCTACTAATTCGAAATATCTTTTCATTGAGTAAACCACCTGTTTTCTTTGCCTGTTGCTCCGCCCTGGCCAAGGATGTGGCTCTGCCTGTTGATGAATGCCTATCGTGGCCTGTGCCCAAGTTAAGCTGGCCGTTTGATAAGAGCCTGAGCCAACAACTCTAGTTTAGCCTGTTCATAAATACATAGCATATCTTGGACCAAACCAGGAAATGCAGTTGAGTCACGCAATCTTGCTTGGATGGCATGTAACAAATCTCCAAGGACTAAAACATTAAATTGTGGGATACAGCTTGTTTATTTCAGAAGCCAAATGAGTGAGAAGCCTGGCAGATTGTCAATACACTCCCATTTTATGGACGTATATGAATGAGGCCTGGGAAACCAGTCTGGCGAATCTGATTTGCACCCAGTACATGCTGGTAAAATCTTTAATAAGGACAGGTCATGTGAAGCATATCAAATGACTCTTAGGAGAGGACAAGGTGGCTGGAGCCATTTGATAAACTGACTGTGCCGGGCTGGCAAAGACACTTGCAAAAGCTAGTCGTCTTGATAGACGACTCTCAGAGTGGGCTGAGGGGCGTGGGGATTGTTGTTAAAAGGCCTCACTCCTGCATGTGATGCAAGCTTGAAGCCCAAGAGTGTTAAGTGCTCTGGCTGGTTCTGTGCGCATCTTTACGACTGATCTAGCAGGAAGAGAATGACTAGATCTGTAGGTTTGCAGAAACTCTTACACCGCCTGCCAGAGAACTGTCACCCCAGTCCTGACAAGGTCTAGGGCGAGCGGGCAGACATTTATTATTGCATCTGGAGAAAAGTCATCCCAGTCATAAGTTTATGATGCCCACTACAACCTGGGCTTTTATCGGAGAGCAAGCGCAGGAAGGAAGGACGGACTGAAGGAAGGAAGGAAGGAATGAAGGAAAGGGGGAGGGAGGAAGGAAGGAAAGAACGAAGGAAGGAAGGAAAGAGGGAGGGAGGAAGGAAAGAAGGAAGGAAAAGAGGAAGGAGGGAGGAAGGGAAACAGGAAGGAGGGAGAGAGGGAAGAAAGGAAGCAAGAAAGGAAAGAAAGAAATACAAAAACAAACAGAAAAACTAGAAAACCATCACCCAAACCAAACCACACTGTTCTCCAGTCCCTAGAGAAAACCCAGAGTGATTTTACTTCTAAAAGGTTTTACATTATCCTCATCACCATTATCATTATCAATGTGTGAATGAGAGGGGGGTTGGTGTTGTGCTTCTGAGTGTGTGTGTGTGTGTGTGTGTGCCATCACATGTGTATAGAGGTCAGACGATAACATGGGAGTTGCTTCTCTCCTTCCCCCATGCTGGGGCTGTGTCTCTCATGCTGCCACGAGGTGTCCTTCAGGATAACTGACCTGTGTGCTTCCCAGTGGTACTCTGTCTCTCCTCCCCACCTCTCCGTGGCGTACTGCGTAAAGATGCATGTCTCCACATCTGGCTTTTTAACCTCGTTTCTGTAGATGGACTTTACCTGTCAAGTCATTGGGCTGGGCCATGAAGGGATTTTCAACTGTGAATATGTATGCAGGCCTAGCTGCCTTTTCTCATATTTAGCACTTCCTTCAGTACATGAGTCCATTTTGAACTAGGGGTGGAGTTAGAATCATTCAAATAAGTGTGTAAAATGACGGAGTGGGGGAATAAGAAACTTGTGATTGGAAAAGATGAATAAGGGGTGAGATTACTTCCAGGTGAGGGAATAGGGGAGGATCTATAGTGACTTAAAATATAGGAAGTTAAAGATAAAGGGGGTGGGCTCGGCATTGACAAACCTCTTTTCAGTCTTTTCTCCTTAAAATTCTATATGATACGAGGGACAAGTGGGGCTCTTAGTCAGAGGGTGTGTAAGGTTTCAGTTGGAATGGATAGATTTTGAGATCCGTGGTCACTATAGTTAATAGCAACATATTGTGTGCTTGAAAATGGCTAAGTAGGTAGATCACAAATGCTCTTCACTGACACATCCAAGCGCACACACTGTTTTGGGTGACATTTTACAATATAAAAACATCACATTTTATGCACAATGAATGCACACATGCAGGCCTGTCCCTTCTTTTCCCCTTTTCCTCCCCCTTTCCTATTCTCAAAACACTTTCAAAGCCATGATTATGATTTCTTTCTTACACTATATTTCCCTTTTCTCTAGGGCTTAGAATTTTTCCCTGCCTGCTTAGTTTGCAATCCATCAGTTTTTCTCCATTGTATCACCAAGCAGATGTTTTAGATGTCAATCATTTTCCAAATTCTACCAATAAATAAATAAGTATAAATCCAACCCCCTCACACACATGTACAATGGACACCCCTCCTCCGCACCGCACCCCCTTCACACACAGTGGCCAGGTGTGTCACATCATGCTGGCCACTCCTCTCAATACTTTTTGACTCCTTCTCTGTGTTCTAGAGAACACAGTTAACTGTATCAGTTCCCGTATTTCCTAAGGTCCATCCTCCAGGGGTTTTGAAGCCACATCCCGGCCAATCTCATTTTAAGCTTTCAAACATGTATATGTTATATACCGAGCACCTTTCTCTTCGGCCTCTTTTATTTTTCCCTCCGCATCCCACCTCTCTTTGGTTTCCTTTGTCTCCCTACACAGCTTTGTCTCTCTCCCTTTTCACTTTTCCTTTGCATGTTTAGTCTTTATCTATGCACAAGTGTGAACGGAATCTTCATCTCTTTCCCTCACTTGACTGACAGTCTTGTGGGGTGTGCAGACTTACAGTCTTCCGGCTTTAGCACAGAGACACAGAGTTTGACGGTTACTGTGATTTCTGGTCCTGTCGGTGGAAACCTCTCCTCTTCCTGGAATTGTTAGGCTACTCAATTTGTCCTATTGCGCTGAAGTTCCGTGCCATTGTGCTTTTAAAATCTGACATACGGTACACTTGGTTATCTTCAATAACCTGAAATCTCATCTCTTTAGTTCTGGGAAACTAAACAGTTTCTTGATGTTCTTATCTCTTCTGTTAAAGTGTAGGCCTCTGTTCTTTTTCTGTTAGCACTTTATCTTCTTGTAATTCTGAGCATGGTACAGTACGCGTGTGTGTGTGTGTGTGTGTGTGTGTGTGTGTGTGTGTGTGTGATATTTTACTTCTCTGTACTATTAGTTTCCAATTTCCAGAATCTTCTTTTTTCCTCTACTTGATCTTTTCTGTCTCTTTTTGTAAAGATTTATTTATTTTTATTTTAAGTGGATGAGTGGTTTTACCTGTGTGTACCTGTTGTAAGCAGAGGCCAGAAGACAGCATTAGGTCTCCTGGAGTTGGAGTTACAGATGGTCATGAACTGCCATGTGGGTGCTGGGAATTGAACGTGGGCCCTCTGAAAGAAAAGCAAGTCCTCTTAACTCATCTGTCTCTTTCTTATTAGAGGCTTCTCAGCTATCTAGTGAGTGAGACTGAGGTGAATGCGGAGGCGCTCATAGGCAGTTCAGAAGACAGAGGTGAAAACCAGTCAAGCTACTGAACGAGGAGATAGGATCATTCACAATGCAAAGATATGGGTGGAGGCTAGAGATACCCTCTGACTTCCATTTCCAGGACAGTTGTAGGTATATATAAATATCTTAGAGCCTCGAGGGGGTGTGCAAGCGTCCTGAGTGCTACTGTGACCCCTTCCCCCCAGGATGCTACCTAACATTGCTTCAGTTAAGGATGGATAGTGGTGCCATAAGACTGCAGTGACGCTAAAAGACTGTTCTTGCCTCATGATGTCATAGCTATGCCTACATCACAGGCCTATGCATTATGTATTTGTGGTGAGGCTGTACTAAGAGCTACTCCAGTGGGATAGCCTTTGCTAAATTTCTGTATCTTTAAATAATACAGTGGGAATATGTTTAGGGTGTATGTGCACGTGTGCACACACACACACACAGACACACACACATACTTACATACTTGTATTGTTTTCCTGTAGTTGTAGTCCCTAGAAATGCTGCAGGTGGTAGATGAAAGCCCTCCCCAGGAAGACTTACAGCCATCTTCCCTGTATTCAGAGCCTTGCATTGTATCTGGCCTTCCCCATTTTGCTAAATACGCCCCATAGGTCACATTTCTGTTTCCTTTCCATATTTCAAAGATTGGTTGAAATCTCTGGGCTGCTGTTATCTCCCCCATCTGTCTTTTAGTCTTTGGGGCTTAACACAGTTCTGAAACTTCTGCTATTGTCATTTTAGTGGCATGTTGGGAGGGAGAAGCAATAAAAGTCGGTGCTTAATTCAATGTCTGCCCCGAAGTTTCTTCGGATTCCTTTTCACCATTACAAGCTCCCCAAGGTACGGGATACAATGTCCATCTGTGTGTTTAGTTTCACACATCATAGGGCTGGTAAATACAAGCCAAATGAATTAATGATCTGTGCTGACAGGTCCTTCTGAAACACAATTACTTTTGTTATCGATGTGATTATTTCCCTGGAGACTGTCTCTGGTTAGTCTTGAAGTGAGGGATGAACTCAGGCTTTCGGGTGGAGGGTTTTTGGAATGACTGACACCAGTGACAGAAGGATGGATTTTTTTTTTCCCTTCCATGTTGCTTGCTTTAATTTGTCAGTATCAAGAAAGAGAATTGAGCATCTATTCTCATCCAAGGGAAGTCCCTCTGTTTTCGCAGAGGCCATGGCTATCTGACCATGTTGACCTTCTCGACCTGCTGACTGTCACCCAGTTGCTTCCAGTACATTGAGAAAACATTATATATGTAGTCTTTCTGGTTCTCTATAGTCTCTAAGAGTTAAATAGCAACACCAGGTGAAAAGTTGCTTTTCCATTAATATTTCCTTGCTGCTCAGACTCGTGTTTAAACATTGGCGTTGCGTTTGCGTTGCATGAATGACCTCACCAATGGACTTGGCATTCGCATCTGCCTCCTCCGGGGCCCACACCATTCCTCATTCTTTTGACTGCTTTTTAAAGCCACAGCTAATAGTGAGAAGTTCATTTATGTCACAACTTGCACAAATATATGCAGCTGGGACAAAGTTTTCATACCCACCCTTACTGAGACTCAGCGCTCTGTTTTGCTGAACCACAGTGATGGGAGTCCATTCGTTCAGTTTGGTTAACAACCCACCGCACAGTTGCCTGCGGCTGTGAAAACACCGCTTTTATGAATGAATGTCAGACATATTCCCTCACTTCTTCTCCAGCTTCCCTTCATGCTAGGAGTCTATAACACTGGCTCTGAATAGAGAGAAATGCCTTCCCTGATACGAAGGCAATAATGAAGGATTTTGTAGAACTTCCCCCCTCCCCCACCCCACACTCACCTTAGCTGGTATCTTCATCTTGATCCAAGCCCAGCTTACATCTTAACTGTGTGGCTAAGAGACATTCAGTCTTGTCACACAGTTTGCTCTTTCAAAACATGCATCATTATACGGCACTTTTCTCTTCATAGCACAGGTGAGCAGCCTGTACAAAGGCATCCTCCAGCACCCAGCTTCCCTCACTATCAGTGTTCTGTGCCAAATGGCACAGCTGCTGCAATTGATGGACTGTATTGATTCTTTTTCTTTCAACTTTTTATTGATTCGTTGTGAGTTTCACACCACGCACCCTTCTCACCCTTCTCGTCTTCTGTGTATCCTCCCTCCGCCCTTGCAACCTTCTTCCCCCAAACAAACAAATAAAAATAGACAAAACAAAGCAGAGAACTATGCCCTGCAGTATACCTCTCTGTCCACACATCTTCGCTTGCAGATGTTCATTGCAATGGGTCTGGTTCGAAGCCTCTGACTTCTGTGACACCATCAATATTGGATCATCACTGGGACTCCTCCCAATGATCCTGTTGTTGCCCTGTGCCCTGGAGATCCTGCAGCTCTGGAGCAGTAGGACCAGGTCACAGGTGTTAGATTCTGGGGTGGGCCAGCTCAGGGCCCTGGATCTGGGCCTGGGTGGCAGCTGGGCTGATCAGCCCTCAGGCAGTCCCTTATCTGCACTACCAGAGCGAGCTCTCTCCAGTGCTGCCCAATGCCACCATTGGCAGGGGTGCAGGGTCAGCTCTCCTGGTTGTATGCCCTCAGGGCCAACTCACCAACTGCTTTCTATGCCACACCACCAGAGCCAGTTCCACTGTGTTGGCCAGGCAAGGTGCAGGGCCTGCTCTCCAGAGTGCTGCAGCTGGTGAGGGTCAGGACCAACTGTCTAGTTCTCATGACCTTGGAGCCAGCTCTGCCAACTACCGCAAGTGGATAGAGAGGAAGTGCAAGGTGAAGGGGCTGCCTCAGCCACGCCCCCTACTGATATTTAACTGTGACCTAAATCCACAATTTATAGTAAGGTTCACGTTGGTTGGTGTTGGGCATTGTATCCATTTGCACAAATATATAATCACGTGTTTCTGCCATAATAATACCATGTCAAGCATCCTCACTACCCCAAAAGGTCAGAGCTGCTTTTCTGCTCTCGCACACTGGCAACAACTCAGTACTGTGATGTGCTGCCCTGCATCGGGTGACATGCCGTGAGGCAGAGGCAGAGCCTCCGACTTCATTTGGTGTTAGGCTATGGATAGAAGGCTGACTGCTTTCTACCACTGAGATGTTTTGTTACACATTTTATAATTATAGTATCATACATGTGAATTTTAGAAAACCCAATGAAGTTTAGAGAGAAAAATAACATTCATAATTCTGCTGTTCAAAGACAACCTCTATTAATAGTTTCGTGTGTTTCCATCATGTGATTTCTTTGCAAGTATAATCAGTCTGTTTCTGGGTATACTATTACACGTCCAACTTCGTGGTTTTGTAGTTTATCATCAGAAATGTTATTTTATTGAAATTGGTTAATAAGTATTACCCAAGACTTTATGTTTAGGCATTAAGGTGTTTTCTAGTTTTGTGTGTGTTAGTATGGTAAACATCTAATTCTATTTTTCACTTGCTTTTTGCTTTTTTAAGACAGGTTCTCACTATGTAGCCCAGGATAGCCCAAAACTCTTGCTCCTCCCTCCTCTTGAGGCAGACAGCGTGCCCATTTTTATTTACTTTCATTTTCAGGCACATTTTAAAGGTAGAGCTTTTAAAAGTGGACTCACAGGGTTTTGACACTGCTGTTACTTTTACTGAAGGTAGGAGGTTTTCTCAAATGGACACTATCTTTAAGAAAGAGAAAAGTATATTTACCCAGCATCTGCATGTACAGTGGTCCAGAAGCTGGGCAGTGTGGGAACGATGAGGTGCCCTTTCTAGGGGGTGAGGAAAAGTTGAGAGTTGAGGACTAAGGGAGATGTTGTGTTCCTCAGCAATGAAGGAAGCACACTGGGTTGGGGGGGGGGGGCGCGTGTGGATGTGGGAGGAGCCGAGAAAACCCTGGGACTGGCCTTTTTCCACTCTCCAGACTTAGGAAGTAAGGATAGAAGCAGGTACTATGAAGGATATGGGGACAAATTGTAATAACTGACATGGTAAGTGGAAGGGGGGAGGGTGTTTGAAAGTCCTTTACATTAAGAAAATACCCGGAACGTTTCCAAGCACCACTGGGGGGGATTCATGGGTTAGCCGATCAGACAATTGTGGTAGTACCAATCTGGGAAGTCCTTTATGATTTTTCTCAGAGGTATCTGACATCTCCAAATAGAAGAAAGATAGGTATGGGTGGGCTGATCTGGGCTGGGAATTTGTGGAGTTACTATGAAGGTACATCAGAGGAACAGAACTATTTAGGTGAAAACCCATATGACCTGAGTCATCAGAAGAGGCGCCTGCTTGGTTGATTGATTAGGAGGAACATGTTCTGAGCATTTATATTGTGGCTCACACCCTGAAATCTGGATAGTGGTGTTCGTGATGCCCAGGTGTACAGAGATGACCAGGACAGGGGAAGCTTGCCTTTTGACTTAGAAGCTGGTCATGGGTCCAGGTCATGAACTGAAGTTAAGAGCTGGTAATGTTGCATTCATGAAGAGCTCGATGCTGCTATGAGAAGCCTTCTGACACATAGTAAACCAGACTTAACATGACAGCTGGTTCGAAGTCACAGAGCACATGGTTTGCCACTAGTCTGCTTCCTGTTTCTCTCAAAGCCCTGGGGGTACTTTGTCCCTGCATGCAGATCTATCACAAGAAAACACCCAAAACTATCCAAACACTGGGGTTGTCCAATGGGGTCGAGTGTTTCTCTAGTAGACTCTGCAAACAAGGAATACTTGAATCATCTGACAACTCATCTTTGCATTTGAGAGACCATCTGTGCCCAAACTAGACTCCTAAAAATGGGCTAATAAAGTGGCCCCTCTTAAGAAGAGGTGACAGTTCTGGACTATCAAGAGATAACCCAGGCTAAACCCTGGGTCAGATGTATAAGACCATAACCCTGATCACCGCTCTTTATTGTAATTTATGCAGCAAGAGTGTTACTAGTCTTTCTTTTTTCTTTCCTCCCAGTGACATTGGTGGTGGTGTGATTAGGTCTTGCTTTCTGAAGTCAGCTGAAGTTTCCTTTGGGCATCAAGTCAAAGTTGACTCTACAAATAATGAAAAAAAAAACCCTTCATTTGTCTCTCTCTCTCTCTCTTTTTTTCCTAAGACAATGCTAATACAAGACTTTATTTGATTAACCTCTTAAAATGAATTAGCCAAATGCCCTGAATGACTGCATCGATAAATTAGATAAAATTAATTGTAGGAGGCAATAAGCTTGCAAAATCACTGCAATTCATGCTGCTAACTTGCCCAACCTCTGAGGTTAAATCTAAGGAGGGAACTGGTTCTCCAACACAAATCATAGAACTTGTCAGGACTGAGGCTTCTAACCATGACTTATGCATTGCAGCTATGCATGGGCTGTGGGTGCACTTGAACAATCCATTGTTTCTTTTGAACAAGGAACATAGCTTTGTATTTCACTTTGTGAACTTTGTGTGTGTATGTGTGTGTGTGTGTGTGTGTGCATGTATGTTTGCATGTTCTTTTTATCCTTTCACTTTAAATTCATTGCTGGGTTTGAATTCATTGCAATTCTAGATTATTGATCAATGTTAACATGGACAATTCATTCTGAGATATTTATTCAATGAGGAAAAGGTGGAGGGGAAGCCACCACTCCAATAGGTACAGTCTCGTAGAGAACTAATCTGGGTTGACAGTAACACTTAGTCTATAGAGATTTCCAAGAGGCTGTCTGGAGTAAGAATTACAAGACCAGTAAATAGAGAAGGTGTGAATGAATGGTAAGCCCAGAGTGTTTCTTCTGGAAGGAATTGACTGAGGGATGCTTGTAGGGCTGTCTTAACTATGTGAACTGTTCTTTATTACTCTAAGGTTAGTGGGGCAGTCTTTGTGTGATAAAATCAGGAGAAACTGTTTATGTTGAAGCAGAAGAGATGTAGGTTAGATGGGAAGGAAATAACATTTCTCATATTAAATGAGAGCAAACAATCTCTGAATTTGTAGATATGATCTCTCTAGCAGAAATACGACCACTTGCTAGACTTTGGATTGAACGGTCTCGTCTGGTGGTAATCCCCAACTGAGCCTTTTCTTTACATCCTGAGTTGTGCACTTTCTTTAAGTGAATGAATGAATTAATGAATGAATAAATTTATTATTTTACATTTCAGAGACATCCAATTTTATACTGTTAGAATGGTATTTTACGTTGTCTCTGTTGCTGGCTGTGAGAAAACACTCTAACCAAGACCAACTTGGGGGAAGGAAAGAATTCATTTCAGCTTACATTTCCAGTACGTACCTCACCATTGAGGGATGTCAGGGATTCATGGCAGGAAGCATAGAAGAATGCTGCTTACCAGTTCATTCATTAGCTCTCTTCATCTGCTTTCTTATGCACCTCAGACCCTCCTCTCTAGCAGTAGTTACCCTCAGTAGACTGCACTCTCCACAATCAAATCAGCCAGGACAATTTTAGACACGGCCGTTGGCCAATCTGAGATGATTCTTTAATGTGGCTTCCGCCTTCCAGTTGACAGTAGGTTGTGGCAAGTGGATAATACAATCTAACCAGCATGGGAGATAAGGATACTCATCCAAGTATGATTCCTAGGAAAACGAACTATGCCCATTCTTGAATTACTTAGATCTATCTCATAGGAAATAGTGTTTAAGGCAATGCAGGGTTCTTTCTTGTTTCGGAGAATAACACTCGGAGCTTGGTTCTCTTCTTCTTCTAGTGTGTGTGAAGGAGGATAGAGCTCAGATGCCTGGGGTTCGCGGGAAGTGCCATTACTCACTGCGCCATCTCCCTTGGCTCTCAAAATGAAGTGCTCTAAGAACATCCTGGGTTTAGGGCGATGTTTCTTTAAGCAGCTACTGAGCAGTAGTTTTAAGTTATTTTCGCTCTGTGTGATGTCTGTTCTTCAGATCAGGAGCTTGTTGTCACTTTAAAAAAAACTACATTTGCCTTACTTGGGGAGTGGGAAAAGGGAGAGGGAGAGGGAAAAGAAAAACAAAAAGAAAAAAGTCTGTGCAAACCCTGGCCACACAAGCCTGGTGGCCCTCAATCACCCAAGCTCCATCCCAGGAAGCCCCGTAAAGGTAGGAGAGCATCAACTCCATAAAGTTGTTTGCCTTCCATAACCATGCTTTGGGCGCCACCCCACCCCGACATACACACACTCATACTCACAAACAGAGAGATAAAGAGGAGGCTCATACACGCTAATAATAGATAGAAGTAATTACAAAAAGAAGCCCACAAATTCTGTAGGTTAGAGGAAGTTCCAAAGGAAGATGGAAGCCCATGGTGCCCATGGACTTCAGCCGTTACCACCTAGTGAGCTCTTAGGTCTGCGCCGTGACATTAGAAGAGAAACTTCTTCAGTAAAAAGAGCAGACTTTGTCTTGTCTTGTTTCGTTTAGCTTGTTTGCCTGATATATTTTTATTTATTTAATTTTTAAATATCATTCTTGGTTTGGAGCATATGTATTTGGAGCACCCATAAAAGTTATTAGCTGTAATAATGCAATTTATTTAAAATTTATTTTTAGATGCATTGCTTTTATTTTATATGCGTGTTTTGCCTGAGTGTATGTATGTGTATCACATGAATGCCTGATGTCTTCAGAAATTCAGAAGCGGGCATTGCATTCCTGGAGCCAGAGTTATGGATGGCTGTGCACTACCATGTGTGTGTGTGCTTGGAAACCAAATCCAGGTCTTCTGCAAGGGCAACAAGTGCTTCTAATCACTGGATCACTCTCCAGCAACACATTTTCTTTTACTTTTCAGTCGATAAACAATAAATAAATAAATCGTGATCTTTTATAAATGTGATCTTTTATAAAATAAAAGACCGGGCTACCTGACTGTCATTGTAAATGAGTCTACTTTACACCTAAGTTACTGAACTTAGATTGTTATGCTTTGTTTAAAGTTCTTAAAATTGAGGTTGGAGAGATGGCTCAGAGGTAAGGAGCTCTGGCTGCTCTTCCAGAGGTCCTGTGTTCAATTCCCAGCAACCACAGGGTGGCTCACAACCATCTGTAATGAGGTCTGGTGCCCTCGTCTGGCCTGAAGGCATACATGCAGCCAGAATGCTGTATACGTAAATAAATAAATAAATAAATAAATAAATAAATAAATAAATAAATACATAAATAAATACATAAAAATAAATCTTTAAAGTTCATAAAATTTATGAAAATACAAAATTTTGTTTTGAATACACATATCAAAGCTGATTTGGAAACAAAGTTAGGCGACTTCCTAGTGTAGCCAACTCACTGTCTACATTGTTACCATTGTCTACCATGCTGAGGAGACAATCCTCCCCTGAGATAGGAAAAGCCAGGGCCGTTCATGCGCCACACACAAGCGCAGCTTTCACACTTAGGTCTGGTCCTTTCCTTCGTTCTTGCACTCTCTCCCTTGTCTCCTCCTCCTCCTCCTCCTCCTTGGTTTTTTTTTTTTTTTAATTTTTATTGGTTATTTTGTTTATTTACATTTCAGATGTCATCCCCCTTTCCCGGTTTCCTCTCCAAAAACTTCCCATCCCAGCCTCTCCCCTGCCTCTACCAGGGTGCACCCCCACACCCACTCCCGCCCCTTTCTTCGTTTTTTCTTTTTAAAGTTTTACTTTTTTTCTAATCACTTTCCACTGTCCTCTCCCCATTCCCATGTTTTCACAGTTGTGGTTCGGAACATGGACGGCTGTAACTCTTAAGTAAATCCACCATTCAAAACATTTTTCTTGTTTGCTATCCTTGTCAAGGAGGAATGTGCTTTAGAGATATGCTTTGATTCTTAAGGAATTTATGACCCTTAAAAAGAATTAAAAGAAAATTTTAAACATGGTTTTTTTTGGAACAGAAGTAAGATTTTGGTCCACGTTTGTCTCCTCTGGTGGGTAAATGTAATTATTAGATGGGATCATTCTCAGGGGGTAAATATTCTCCCAGCCCCAAAACACCCCGGATCTGTGCGGTGACTTGGCTAACTGAACCCCGGGGGTCTTCTCTGTGCCTTTTTGTTCTAGATACATTTCATCTTGCTCTTCAGTCGTCAAGGGAAGCTGCGGCTGCAGAAATGGTACACCACGCTCCCTGACAAGGAGAGGAAGAAGATCACTCGGGACATCATCCAGACTGTCCTCTCTCGTGGGCACAGGACCAGCAGCTTCGTTGACTGGAAGGAGCTAAAACTCGTTTATAAAAGGTGTGAGTAGCCGGGCGGTGGTGGCGGTGGTGGCGGTGGTGGCGCAGGCCTTTAATCAGAGGCAGGCAGATTTTCTGAGTTCAGGACCAGCCTGGTCTACAGAATGAGTTCCAGGATAGCCAGGGCTACACAGAGAAACCCTGTCTCGAAAAACCAAGGGAAAAAAAGGGGGTGTGAGTAACTTCATGAGAATCAAATTTTCTTTTTTGCTCTGTCTTAGTTCTGAACATTTTAGATGGCAATACAAATCTCAGTGCTTTCTGAAATCTTTCACGAGTAAAGTCTAAGTATTTGCAACGAAGAGTGAGAGCTAGTGAAGATCTCCATCGACACGTGTCCACTTCCAAGTGTCAGATGGATCCTGAATGCTTAAGCTGTGTGCTGAATTTGCACGCAGGTGCTCGCTCGGTAACGTTTTGTCAACACCATTACTCCAGCATCATTTCAATGACTGTAGATCCAGCAGCAAACAAATGAGACAGATGATGTTCATATTTTCAAGGAGCACAGTTTTAAAGCACACCACATATATTCACCTAGTAACAGATGCAATGGGAAAATGTAACTGTGATAAAGGAACGAGAACCATTTCCAATGGATTGCTCCTGCTACAGTTCATATTTGCAGTTGGGTGAACCGAGGATACACAGTGTAAATAATTACTACCCCGTCACAGTAGGTGAATGATAATCAGTAGAGCCAGGACTCATGTCCAGCTCTTTCTTCCTTTAGTACCTATATTTCTTTTGATGCACCTATGTGAAGGGGAAAGACCCTACTAGTGAGGAATCCTAGTTAATAAAGGAGAGAGGCTTTGAGAGGTAAAGCCAGCTTTTCAGGTAATGGATGCCTAAGTTAGGACATGGATGTAGCCAGCCTGAACCCTTGCCCTACATCAGATTACAGTTTCCCAAATGGGAAATGCGCACTGGAAATGCAGAGAGTGTTTTTAAAACCAATAGGAAAAGAGTAGCGTGGATGGACTGATATTTAATGGCGTCCACTACCAGGGAGTGCTTTGGCAAAGCAGCTTCTACAGCTTCTGGAGCTGAGGGTGAGAGACATAGACAAAATCACTGTGTGAAGGCAGATGTGGGAGCACGGGTCCCCGAGAGCACTGCCGAGGGATCATATGTTAGAGAGAACTTACAGCTGGAGAGGAGCTTGAACAAACACCCTGATTACAGTGGACCGAAGGACCATGCCTCTGATTGCAGCTCTCCAAAGGTAAAGTTCTGTTGATGTGATTAATAGACGTCATGTAGGTGCTGCGGTGTTTTTATATATCCTAGTTTCTGTACGAGGCACCAGTGTGAACCACGAGCCGTGATTTTTTTACCCTGGTGTGGTGGGAATCTCTAGAGAGAGCGGGAGGAAGCACTCCCATACGGAAAACCCACGTTGCCTTGTTTATTGTCTTATTCAATTTTGCTTTTCCTTATTTTTTTTCTTTTCAAGGTATGCTAGTTTATATTTTTGCTGTGCAATAGAAAATCAAGACAATGAGCTTTTGACACTAGAGATTGTTCATCGTTATGTGGAGTTGCTGGATAAATACTTTGGAAATGTAAGTGTCCTTCGGGCCCGTTACAGTCGGCATCCACCTCCGTTCTGGCTTTTGCTCATCTCTTGCTCATCTCCTGTGTTCCTCCTTTTCTCTCTCTCAAGTCTAAGCTAGCACTTGCATTGCCCTGGCTCCCCTTGGTTCAGAATGACAGCATTCCTCCCTTCCCGTATTTCTTAGTATTTGAGCCACTCCAGAAGATGTTGGTGCGTCTTTACCTTCTTCACCTTGCAGAGACCTTGTTTCGGGGAACTTGAATTTAATTGTGAATGATCTCTGTCCCTTACTCCTTACTGGCTTTCCCATTTCTTTTCCGTTTGACAATTTTGTTCCTTCTCTGGCATTGTTGAAAGTTATAATATTATTACTACACAAGGAACAACAACCAATAACAAATCCAGTCACTTCGAGTTGCTGTTTCAAAACCTCATTTGCATTTATTTCATTACCAGATGCAGCGATCTCTCATGGTGCTCCCATCTTCAGACTCCCCCACTCCGTACCAGCTTGCAGCAGGGCCCCTTCCTACCCCTACAAGGTGGTCTCAGGGTTACCGCTGAGTCCCCACACCACTATGCACCATTCACATTTAAGTCTTAACCTGCTTTGCCCTCTCTGCAGCACTGGACTTCCATTCATCCTTTAAATCCCGCCCCCCCACCCCCTATGACATTGCTTTCTGCTGTATCAGGAGGCCCCACCTTGATTTTCTTCTTCCCCTGACCTCCCTCCAGCCCCACACCCCATCTTCTAAATGCTGTGCCTCTTTTTCCACCTGCTTAGTGCGTCTCACTAAGGGAGATTCTTTTTAAGAATCTATTGTCAAGTGACTCTTCTTTGCTTACCCAGTGATGATTTTCACTGACCAAGTGCCTTGCCCATCCTTTGCCAACCTGCTGTGGTTGGATATGCTATTTCCTAGAATCCTTCAATGCAAAGGATAGTGTTCTTTTGCCCTTTTTGCCTATTACTAGAACCTACCTGACTCTTCAGTTTAAACCTAAAGTTCATCTCCTTCATTTCCATGTCACTAGCTGTCTTAGGGTTTACATTGCTGCAATGAAACACCAGGACCTAAAACCAAATCGGGGAGAAAAGGGTTTATTAGGCTTACATGTACATACGACTGTTCATTATTGAAGAAAGTCAGGGCAGGAACTTAAGCAGGACAGGACCTGAAGGCAGGAAGGAGCTGATGCTCTGTCTGGCTTGCTCAGCCTACTTTCTTATACAACCTAAGACCACCAGCCCAGGGATAGCACCACTCACAATGGGCTGGGGCCTTCCCCACTGATTGCTAGTTGAAAAAAAAAAGTCTTATAACTGGATCTCATAGAGGCATTTCCTCAACTAAGGCTCCTTTGTCTCTGATGGCTCTAGCCTGTGTCGAGTTGACACAAAACCAGCGGCGCACTAATGTAGTTAATGTGCCTTGAGGTTTTACTTTTACCTTCTTATTTGGCCGTTTCTACCCCTATACCCTTTTTTTTTTTTTTTTAATAAAACAGAACTAGGTGGGACATTACTCCTCATCACCAAAAAACTCCACACATCCTGGGCTCTAAGCAAGCTTTCGGACCAATGATGACAGACCACTCCTTACCCTTGCTGTGACCTTTCCTTTGTACTCCTGTTCTTCCCAGCACTCCAGGCCATGCAGTAGCTTAGAGCATCCCACAGGGGTGCAAGAGCAGGTGCCAAGCAAACCTGGTCCTTCCCTGAGGTCATGACCTTTGACCCCTGCCCACACCTCACCACTCATTAATGTACCTCTGGGTCAGATTTTAACAAATGCCATCTAGACACCAATAAAATACACTACTGCAGGGAAGAAAGCCATCAGAGCTGGAAAAGGTTCCCTCAATAATATTCTCACACCTGTGGTCATAGATGTTTATCAAGTGATGTTGGGAGAATTTGCTTCCAGAAGATTTTTTTTTCTTTTGATTAGGAGTTTTATGCTTTCTACATACTTATCCCAAATTTATATATTTATTTATTTTCTATTTATTAACATCCCAAATGCTATCCCTCCCTCCCAGTCCCCTTCCACAGAGTCCCTCCTCCAACACTCCCCACCCTTTTGCCTCCGAGAGGTTGGGGCACCCCTGGGTATCCTCCTACCCTGGTACATCAAGTCTCTGCAGGATTGGGTACATTCTCTCCTGTTGAGGCAGAACAAAGGATCTCTGCCACAAATATGCAGGGGACCTCTGTCTAGTTGCTCTTTGGTTGGTGGCTTAGTCTCTGAGAGCTCCCACCGGGTCCAGGTTAGTTGACTCTGTTGGTCTTCCTGTGGAGTTCCCATCCTCTTGGGGGCCTTCAATCTTTCCCTCAGCTCTTCCATGAGAGTCCTTGTCCTTCATCCAATGTTTGGCTGTGGGTGTCTGTATCTGTCTGAGCTGCTGGATGGAACCTCCCACAGGACCACATGTCCTATCTGCAAGCATAAGAGAGTATCATTAATAGTGTCAGGGATTAGTGCTTGCCCATGGGACGGGTCTCAAGTTGGACCAGTTATTGGTTGGCATCCCTCAGTCTCTGCTCCATCCCCCATCCCTGCATTTCTTGTAGACAGGACAAAGTTTTCTAGATGGGTTGGTCACCTGCATTGACTCCTGGGAGCCTCCCCCATCTCAGGTCTCTGGCATGTCCTAGAAATGCCTCCCAACTCCTCACCCCTGCCAGCTTCAGATTTACATTCATTCTTCTGGTTCTCTGGGCCTCTCTCTCTTTCCACACATGACCTCTATTCCTGTCCCCACCCCTCTCCTGCCCATGTCCCTCCCTCCCTCCCTCCCTCCCTCCTTCCCTCCCTCCCTCCCTCCCTCCTTACCTCCCTCCCTCCCTCCCTCCCTCCTTCCCTCCCTCTCTCCCTCCCTCTCTCCCTCTGCCTCCCATAACTATTTTGCTCCCCATTCTAAGTGGGATTCCAGCATCCTCACTTGGGCCTTCTTGTTTAACTTCTTTGGGTCTGTGGGCCGTATCATGGATATTCTGTCCTTTATGGCTAATACTCATTGGTCAGCGAGTACATATAGTGAGCGCATGTTGTCTTGGGACTGGGTGATCTGACTCAGGATGAGTTTTTAAATAGCTGAATAGTATTCTTTCTCTGAAACTGAACAGGCAACATTTTCATCATTGGATCATTGATTGGGTCTTACCTGCTTTTTTTTTTTTTTTTTTTTTTTTTTTTTGTAACACTGCAGGGTAGTTTCCAGGACAGGGTCTCTCTATAGCCTTGGCAGTCCTAGACATCGCTTTGTAGATTAGATTGGCCTTGAATTCAGATATCCTCTTGCCTCTTGTGGGATTAAAAGCATGTGCTACCACACCCAGCTCTTCTCTTTTTCAACAGGCTTCACAATGGCAAGTATTGGGCAGGCTTCTAAATGAATTTCCTCCATCTCCTTTCTCATGTAAATGATGTTATCTCAAGTTGCTTGGCAGATTTCGGTAATTGTCAATAATTCAGGAATAATAAAGTAGTGGCATGTCACCCTTCCTCAATATTTTTTTTTCTTTCAAAGCAGTGCATATATATATAGTAGCATGATTTAAAACATGGGATTGTTTGACTTCATGCTTTCTGACTTTCTTGGTGCTTTCCTTTGAAATGAGCTGCAGATCAGGCCTTTTGCAAAGGACATGAAGGTGTTTCTTGAAGTCTGAGCTTTTGTGTACACGCCTCTCCCTTCCTCATTTCTAAACTCTGGTTTGACCTGTTGTTTCTGTGATTTAAACCAACTGCAATCATGTGACTTGAGGCTGAATTTGATCTCTCTGTGCTTAACTGAAATTCAATCTGATATTTCAGACCGCATCATTTCTTAAAAGAATTTCAAGGTATCTCCACCAGTATCTAGGCCCAGTGAGAGCGTAAAGAGGTTCAGAATAACTTGTTGCATGTGTAGCATTGATTCTCCATCCAATTCTGGTATGCCTCTAGAAGCTTTATCTTTGTCATGAATCAAAATTTTAATTCACTAAAACATTCGATGAATTTTTCATTAAGCTAAGAGCACTTCAGGGCTCTATGCCCATTAGGTGTTCAATTCTTATTAATTAACAGTGATGACCAAAGGCTTCTGCGACTCATCCTCATTGACATCATCTCAGAAATAAGATATTTCTCTTTGGATTTATTTTCCTGTCATGCTAATACCAAAGATTTCTTTGAATTCTGGCCTTATATTATGCCAGGGAAAAGTTATACCTTGAAAATGCTGTATTTTGAAGACAGATAGATCAAAATCTCCATTTCCTAATTTGAGTGATGTAATTTATAGTGCCTTTCAATTCTAAGGAGATTATCAAGGATTGAACAGTTAATCTTTCAATCTTCAATAAGTAGCATTAACCCCAATTTACAGATGCTAAGAAGAAATGCCTTGGGGTCTCTCACAGTAGATAAAGGGATTTAGATATTTGCCATATTTCCATTCTGCATTGCAGCATGAATTTTGATTGATGTATTTTGAGTGGGTGGATGCTTCTGTCCCAGGAAGCGTTTGATCTGACCTAGGAAATTATTCTGTTGTGAGAGGAGGGGCATTAAGTGTCTTGATTCTGGTGTCTGCTTACTTAGTAACCCAACCCAAGACTTCAGACCTTCATGAATCTCCCTCCATCTTACTGATGTGGATATGACACTAAAAATGCTGATAACATTTGCTTTGCTAAATACATGGGCTACTGTGAGAGGTAAAGACAATGGTTAGGAAAAGTGTATCAACTATTAATTGCTAGACATATGTTACATTGCCATTGGTTTTCATGTCTAACTCTATCGTATTTCTTACTATCTGAAACATTTCCTTTATGTAACTTGAAGCTTCATGTATTTACTTAGAGAGAAGTTCAAGGGTAGATGTTTCTTAGGCTTTACTCAAAAGATTTAGTTGATGAACTGTCAGAAACAGTACCACAGTAGTAAATATTCTGCTGTAAGAGAACTTTAAACCATACTATAGTAAAACAAAACAAAACAAAAAATTAGGGAATATAAAATAAAATGAAAGAGTTTTTTCTTTTGTATTTTGTTTTGTTTTGTTTTTGCCATTTCTAAGTTGTATGCCAGAATCTACATACATGGGGGAAATGGCAAAGAAAGGTCTTTTGGTTATTGCATAGTCTGTGAAGGAATATGCAATGATTATAATTTGATGGGTATATATACACACACGCATACACACACACACAAAACTTTCACACACAGTTCTGCATCTACTTGTATACAGGACCTTAAGGTAGAATTTAGAAGTATTCCAGTAATAGCTAAAAGAGCATAAACTTTGCCCCAGTTCAGCAGCTCATCACCTCCACTTATGCTTAGATGGAGTTGCCAGATACGGAGTACTTGGTCACTCACAACACTTGCTATAAAGGTGTGTGTGTGTGTGTGTGTGTGTGTGTTGTGTATCCAACTCTGCATACCTCCTTACCTTATATTTCCTGGAATTTAGATGCAGTGAATTGATTTTCCCATGCCTGTTGAAGAAGTCTTCAGGTCTGGGGACAGGTGGCTCATGGGAGGTTCCTAGTGGATTTGTAGGAATGTTTGTCAGGTGACCTGGCAGGACTCTGTTCATAGTTCATTTTAACAAGCCTCCTGTCTGCTTGGATTTCTAGTCTGTACCTGCCTTGGATGCTGAGCTTTCTCTGCTGTTGCTACTCTAACCCCTGACTTCTGCCTCTCCTGGCCTCTGGTAACTGATTCTGCTCGTACTTTCTTGTACATGGATGTCTAATTTACTGTAATTTCTTTCTGTTTGTATTGTTCAAAATTATTTAAAAATGCATTTACATACCCTTCTAAACATATAATCTTTTAAACTTAAACAAATGGATTTCAGTATGCCTATCTTTTATAACTTTATTATTCTACTTACAAGCCTGGTAGAGATTTTTCTACATCTTTCTATGTAAAACTACCCTATTATTTTTAAACTGTACATAGATACATACAATACCTATGCCATTGTGGAGATGAACATGCAAGATTTGAACAGTTCATTATGAGTAGTCTTTGGATTGTTCCCAATTATTCTTATAAATGAGGCCCCTATAACCACTCTTGCTTATATATCTTATTGGGCATTGAATTATATCATGGGCTAAGCTTCTTATGTAGCTATTGGGTCCAGGAATTTAAAAAAAAAATATTTATTTTGGGTAATTATTATTTTTACTTATTATTATCTATGTGTATGTGTGTGTGTGTGTGTGTGTGTGTGTGTGTGTGATATCCGTATGTATGTATACCAGTGCATGCAAGGTCCATTGTGCATGTGGAAGTTAGAGGACAACTTTGGAGTTCCTTTTATCTTTAACATGGGCTCTGGGCTTAGAACTCAGGTTGTCATCCTTGTGGGGTATCTACCAGAGAAGACTTCCCAGACATGGATTTAAGCCAATAGAAAGTCTTTATTAACTGGCCAGTGACTACACTGGGTGTTTGGGATCCCAGTGTAGCACTAAGGCTTTGTCAGGGTGAATTTTTAAGCACAAATACCATATTCTGGGTTGACATACTTAGGTTAAGAAGAAGAGTTATCCAGAAGCAGAATGACAGAGATGCCCCAAAAGCAAGATTTTTCCCAGAACTATGGACTGTGGTAGATTAGGTCTTTGTTTTCATTTTGGCAAGTGGTCCTGTCTATATGCTGGCTTTTGTGGCCTGAATGGTACTTCTATCTTGTAATGTCATTTGTGCAAATGCCTGAGGACCTGTTATAGCCAGGCTTCTGTGGCAAGTGCCTTTGCCAGTTGACCAATTCTACCAGATGTGGGTACAAGCATTTTTGCATTCAAAATTAACAGACTCTACAATTTGACCAGTCAACCAAAAATGGCATACAAGATTTATAAATTTCACTGACAGTGAATGTATGCACTTATTCACACCATTACCAGCCATGGATATTTTCACTGAATTTCCTGTGAATATGGATTCAGTTGGCCTTTCTCTTGACTTCTTGGAGTTATTGTTATTATTAAACATGTATCACCACCCCCTCCATATTGCTTTGTCTATGAATTATTTATTATTTTGCTGTTGTTTTGTTTGTTTGTCTGTTTGGTTTTTTGAACTCTTGAACTCACTATGGGAATCTGCTAGCAATACAAGTTTTTAGACCCGATCCAGACCCGCTGACCCTGTAGTCCAGGAAGCAGGGCTTGCGGGAACGTTTTAGGAGTCTAACAGGTCAGTTTGATGTATTCAAAAATTTACAGTTCACTAACATGACGGCCAAGATTGTTAGACCCAAGTGCAGGAGAATTGAGGTTTTGGACTTGTACTTAAAGAGCAACAGGGACCCAGCTTCTGCTTGCGTGTGTGAGCACAGCACCTAGAGGTCTCACTCCCCTACTGAGTCTCATATTTTCTGTTACAACACAAAACATGCATTAGTTACTTTCCCATTGCTGCTGAAATACTATGACCAAAAGCAACTTACTGAGGGCAGTTTCTTTTGATTTCTAGTTCCAGAGGAGGAGTTCATAAAGGCAGGGGAGGTATGCTAGCATGGCAGGAGCAAGAAACTGAGGGATCACATCTCAGTCTTACACAGGAAGCAGAGATCTGGAGAGTGTGAACCAGAGGAGAGTCAAGCGCCACCTGCTGGTGACCAAGTGTTCAAACACTTGAGACGATGGAGGACATTTCTCTTTCGAGCCACAGCAAACCTTATTATCTAAAGACATGTGCTACTTTAATAGGATTTGGTTTTACCTTTGATAAGGTTTTGGATTCTCTGCTCTCATCTTTGTCCTTGAGATGCCATGTGGTATTTTGTGTTTGGATATCACTTGAATGGCAATGTTGGAAAAGCTGGAGATGGTGGCAGATGCCTTCCTGATTCTACTGCAAATGTATCAAAACTTTTTTTTTTCTTAACAGGTCTGTGAGCTGGATATTATCTTTAATTTTGAAAAGGCGTATTTTATCCTTGATGAGTTTATAATAGGTGGAGAAATTCAGGAAACGTCCAAGAAAACGGCAGTCAAGGCCATTGAAGACTCTGATATGCTACAAGAGGTCAGTATGGTCTTTCTATGCCTGGGGTAATTCTAGCACTAATTATATAATTTAGTTAATATTTAGAACCACACCCATATTTTGTTCTGAGCATCACTTCCACTTTAAACAATTTGCATATATTAGCTTACTTAATTTGTTCAGCAATTCTAACTAGGTGTTAGCCTGATTTTTAGTGAGTGAGTAGAGATTTTCTGTGAAATGTTCTGCTCATTTTTGTAGTTAATAAATATGAAACAGAGCTTTGGACCCTCGCGGTTTAGTCCTGTTTGGCTGAGCTTCAAGGTCTGAAAATATCTTACCCTCTGAAGTGTATGAAATGCTTGGTGCTATTCTTTGCAAATGTAATTTTATGAGATGTATAAAAAGACTTTCATTAAACTATCTGCTCTGCCCTGGGAAGGAAGAACAGCAGCGCATAGTTATTTCATTTGCTGGGAATATTAGAGCTGTGTTATCAAAGATGGCATTTGTCATTTTAATTGAAATTTCCCACCTCTCTTGGGAAGGCCTTAGGTCTATGCCCTCTTGTTTGCATAAATAAATCGGAAGCACTGTAGCTGGATTACAGAGGTATAAATGGCTCCTGAAGCCCATGCGTGGTGCTCCCCCTGACTCTGGTTGCTCATAAATATCCTGGGACTTTTCTTTTTAGAAGCATCCCAGTTTGAATCAGACCTAGTAGGGGAACGTAACATACAAGGACAGTCAAAAAGGAGCCAACCCTTGCCTTCTAAAATGAGGCACTTCTGGCCAGTCCTAAACCAAGCAGGTTTCTGGGTGTCTAGATTCTGTCCCGGCTGTCCAACAATGTCAGTGGAAAAATGGACATTTTCTCCACTTTACTGTTTTTTGTTTGTTTGTTTTCTTTTTTCTTTTCCTTTTTTTTTTTTCTTCTTCTGTCTTTAAGACAGAGTTTTGCTCTGTAACCCAGGCTGGGTTTGAACTCAGTACCCTCCTGCCTCTACCTCCCCATTTGCTGGGATGACAGTCATGTACCACCCCTGGCCTCAGTGGGTTTTTCCATCTTCCTGTTTTCATAACAGGTCAAGAGTCAAGAGGATTTCAAGAATTATAAAGTACCTTTTTAAAATTGGTGCTAAAGTCATTCTTCCTGCTATTTGGAAATAAGAGACTGGTTAATTTAATAAGACGTTAGGCATGATTTCCCAGCAACTGTCTTGGCAGTACTGTGAGCTGATGACTTACTTCTGCCCATGGAGGGACTCCATCCTCAGGTGAGTGCAAATGAAGGAAGCTAAGGGTGGGCTCCCATAAGTAGCTCTGTGTTTGTCAGGCCAAAGCATTTATTGCCAGAGGGGTTGTCCCTTCAAAGAAATGCACTGAACCTCTCTGAGTCTTACTTGACTTTTTCAAATGCCACAAGAAGGGGGATTTTATGAGGCACTGAAGAAATCAGTGGTTTGGAAATTCCACAAAAGAGCATTTATTAAATTATGCTGGGGCAGAGAAGCAGCGAATAGGAAGTGGGGGTTGCTCCTGAGACTCTCCTCTTGATCTTTAAGATGGAAGCTCCTTATAGAAGAGGCAGATTTTCCACAGGCACTTCAGTAATTAACGCTTCAGGAATCGGGGCCAAGGCACACCTAGGCTATTTCAAAGTCCCCTAACTGCAGGAAACAGGTTTTTACGAGCTTTCAGTGAATCTGTGTTTCTAGATCCATTTAAATCTTGGGACCAGGCATTTTAAGAAGTGAGTCCTTTTACGGTAAGGCACTAATTGGTTGGCTCCTGTCCCTGGTGATTGAATGGACAGTGCGAAAGGTTTCCTCAGAAGTCCTGGCTTAAACATTGTGCCCCAGTGAGCAGGCAAGGTTGTAGCTGTCCTTAAATATCACTTGTTGAATGAACAGAGCTAGCCTAATGAGAGTGTTACTAGTGTCCTCTTGGGCTCTGGGACCCCTACAGTGATGTCAAGGGACTTTCAGGTTGTTGAAAAGTTGCATGCCTGTTCTACTTCAGGAAGTACTAAATGTATAGGAGAAAACGTTAAGATTGTATAAAGAAAGATTACCCTGTCATTTCTTGACCTTCAAGAACAAATATGTTCTAATAAGCACTTGAGGTTACTAGAGGCTGAGAAAGGCCATTATAACATTGTCTTCTCTTTAGAACAGTGGCTTTCAACCTTCCTAATGTTGTGACCTTCAAATACAGTTCCTCATGGTATGGTGACCCCAGCCACAAAATAAATTATTTCGTTAGTACTTTATAACTATAATTTTGTTACTATTGTGAATCGTAATTTAAATATCTGTTATGTAGGATATCTGATATGTGACTTCTAGAGGGGTTGTGACCCACAGTTGAGAAACATTGCTTTAGAACGACTAAAAACCCTGAAGTAGTTCTTAGGATCCCCTTCCCTGCAATTATACTCAGTGAAGCTTTCTCAGGGCAGGGAAGGAAAACCAAAGTTATTTTCGCATATTTACTAGGAAGACCCAATAGTTTCAAAGCTCCAGGTGCTCAAGGCTTAGTCTGAGTGTATTCTGGTTAGACGTTGATAATCCAGAAAATCTAATTGCTTGAGGGTGATTCTGTGGGAGAGAGTAGCTGCAGTGTGGGTGGTCTGATAAAGTTAGAAGCAAAGACTCAGAGTAGACATTGTAATTCTCAAGATTAACAGATGGGGATCAGCCATTCGTGGATGATCTTTATAGACAATAAATACCCCGTCAAGAGGGGAAAGTCAAATGAAGTTCAAGTAGCAGGCCATCTCTCTCTCACACACACATGTGGATGCATGAGGTACTGCTTGGTGATCCCCAGTACTTCAACCTTCAAAGCATAAACTGAAATGACAGTGCAGTAGAAAGGGGCTGTCTGTGAGGTGCAAATGTGTACCACCCTGGTGTGGGTCCCAAGGCAGACTCTAGGCAGACTCTCATGAAGGCATGGGAGGGAGGACAAAGATTTGATACAGTTCCAGTTTTAAGTCAGTTGCAAATCTTTTTAGTGGCAGGTTCAAGAAAGCAACAAACCCTTCCATCACTTCCTCATGCTGCTGGAGTGATAGCCGGGCTCAGACCGGGAAGGTAGGGCAGGGTTCAAGCCCTGAGTCACCTCAAGCTAATGCAGGGCCGATAACCAGAGCCCAGTGGGCCCTAGAGTCTGTGAGGTGTCCACGTCATACCCTTTGTCCATCTCATCAAAGGACAAATAGCCCGGAAGGGCTAGGCAATGTGTGCATATAGTCAATTCATTTTAGTCAAATTTGCAAAAGTAAGGCATTTTAACTGCAAAGACTATATAGCTATAACACATATAAGATTAGAGTATCAAACAAACAGAGCATGCTATTCTTCTAGATTTTGTCATCCTTTTCTCATTGATAATGTGCTGTCATCTTTTAACTCTAAATGAATTCTAGACTTGATTTGTTTTGGATCTTTCTAAATGGGGATACATTCTATAAGTCCTACAAAACCCATGTAGGCTGTGGGCTAGTTTTAACACCCCAGTCAAGTTAAAAGAAAAGGATGGAACATTCAAGAAGAGATTCTGAGCAGATGCCTTGGGTTATGGGCCTTTCTTGGCCAGTGCTCAGTTAGGAGGCTGACAAGCTTTGGAGGAGGTATGGCTGACCAAGCATTAATAATTTCAGCAGTCTACACTGGAATTCTAAAGAGACATGGGAAGTTGTTAGAAACCCTGATTTCTGATTTGGGGATCCTCTAGCTCAGTAGTTCCCAATCTTTCTAATGCTGTAACTCTTTAACACTGTCCCTAATGTTAATGTTGTGTTGACCCCTCAACCATAAAATTATTTTGTTGCTACTTCACTACTGTAATTTTGCTCCTGTGATGAATCATATAATTATATGATATGCACGATGTCTGCTATGTGATCCTTGCAAGAGTCATGACCTAGACAATCTTGTTGGCCACTAGCCTTGATCTCTTTGGCCCATGCTGTAATTCTCTCCTGGGGGCACACTTGCTGGGGTGGATATTTAAGCACTGATTGCTAAGCAAGTTGACAGCAACTCATAGTGACTTAAGCTATTGTCTAAGGATTACTTGCTGCCTTTTCTTCCCCTCATTGATATAACCTGAGCCATGGTTTTTCACACACGTATCTGTTCAGTAAGAGGGACTATGTAGTACCACTGTGGAAATTTACTAGTCACTAGGAGGTACAAACTCAAACACTTAAAAGAAAAGATGAAGACAGGAAAGTAAAACTTTGGGGTGTATTAGCAAATTTGGTAACTGAAAGAGGGTCTGGATGCTTTGGAGAAACTCTTCCAAAAAGCATGGCAGAAATCCTCCAGAATCATGAGATGTTTATCCCCTCTGATTGAGTTGTAGTTTTAACGAAAAGGTTTCTGCACAACATAGAAAACAATGTGTATGTTATGTTGTACACTCGGGGCTTCTGTAGCACACACATGCCTGCTCGTGGTCCTCACACCATTTTAGACACATGAACTTTAAATCAGTAGTGGTGTCTCCACCCTTGTTGCTCTAACATCTCCCTTCCCTAACATCTACTTCCTGATCAAGCTTAGCCCTTTCTCAATTAAAAGTGATATATTTACAACCAGGCGCCCATGTAGACAAATGATAATCAAACCTGCAGTTGCCTTCAGCAGAATGCAAATGGTTGTGTCTGTGTATGGTTTTGAATTTCTTTTTTCCATCTTGCAAAATAAATCAAAAAGAGTGAAAAACAAATCATGGTCTGCTAACACCTAGGGCTTGAAGGGAGAACTGCTCTGAGTCGCTGTTCTCTTTCAGACAATGGAAGAATACATGAACAAGCCCACGTTTTAAGGATACAGTCTACTTGAAGATTCTGAGCACTTCACGCTGTGAACCTGCAAACAAGCAACTCCTTGCATCCACATGGCCTCTGTTCTGGCACTAAGCTAACAAGGACTTAAAGGGATTCTGTGTTAGCTAGCAAAACTTAAAGTTGTTAGCTTAATGTCCTTATGGCTGCTATATATCTGTATTATACTGTGTTTCCGTGCTCACTGTGGCTTTAGGTGTTTCACATAATTGCTGCAGATTGAATAGTTGCTTGCGGTGTTTTAAGTCCTTGTGGTATTTTTAAGGTAATTTCAAATATTAGTTGCAATATGGTAATTTTTGTTGCCATTTGATCTTCTACCTGTAGATTGACAACTGCTTTGTGATAACACACAATTTTGAATGTAAAGTATATTTTATATAATAAATACCTTTCCTAAATGTTTAAAATTGTACATAAATTAAGTTTATGTTAATAGCTCAAATTTCATACATGATGCTTAGATATTTTTTTAATATGTTCAATACTACTATAATTTCAGGTCAGATACAATATATATGACGTTAATGTCTTGAATTCAATTTATTTTGTTTTTGTTTTTTAGAATCTTGATAAAATTTCATAAGAGATTTTGATGTCTTAGAAGGTGCTAGACCAAAGTTTTTACTTTATTTTCAATTGAATATAAGGGATATTTTAGTAAGGTTGTGGTTTCTACAAACTATGTATTTATTAAGGTTTCTAGAGATCTGGAGATGAAATGTTACAGCATCTCCTGTTTTTACCATAATACTGAGAGGAAGAGCTATAGCAATATTCATATAGCAATAATTGTGATCTCTCTTACTATTTTATATCTCATGTTCCAATTATTCCTTGTGATTTTTTTTAGATATTTTATTTTCAGATATCTCATTCCTTGTGAAACTTTAAAACATATTTTAAATGTAAGGTGAATGTGTAAGACTTCCTTATGTCCTGTGTATTTTCATTGTACTCTTCATGGGAGGTAACTCTATTTCTTTTTTTTTGCCCTTTTCCCCAGAAAAATATTTTCTGCTGACCATAATTACTATGACCATGTCACCTTCATGCTTCCAAAATAAAAGTTCTGCATAGCCAGATACTGAGTACGCTCAGACACGAAGTAAGAAGTTGTTTGTAGCATTTGTTTGAGGTGTCTCAGGCTGCAGTTTTATATATGTATTCTCCGTGTTAGTGTCGAGGTTTGGTGTCCTTTGTATCTAAGTGCAAGAACTCTCGTGGTTTTCCTAAGACAATAGGGAGATCTCATACAGTGGACCCTTAGAGAATGTGGTTGTCATCTTTGGTTCATCTCATCAGACATACTTAAGGGAAGATGGCAATAGCAGAGTAGAAAAACAGACCTACAAATAGACCCATTCCTTAGTATAACCATTTATTTAACAATAATTCAGAGTGCATATGAGCTAATAACTGGGCTTTTAATAACTGGTTTATCTTCAAATTAATATAATTTTGGTGGTTTAGTCTTTCTGAACATCTTTGTCTGAGCAGTCTTCAGTTTTGTGCATTAAGTTTTTTAAAAAGTTCAATAAAGATGTCTGTTTTTCAAACATTTTTGTAAACCTGAACTTTCTGTGACTTCAGAGGTTTTCTAGTTCCTTCCCATTGTTTTTGGAGGAAAGTATCTTTTGAGCTTCATTAAATGTCCTGCTTATATTCTGGACATTTCCATACTTGATCTTGTCTAGGTTGCACAAGGATTCTTCCTGTCAATGTACTCATATTTAGGTGAGTAAATTCAGGGGATTTGGGGAACAGCTCCCAGGAGCTTTAGTGAAAAATCATTATGTATGCTTTCTTGATTATTATAAGACTCTAAGAAAAATTACCAAGTGAAAGGAAAAAAAAGTACTGAATTTGTATAAAACATCCAAATAAAAGGTTAAAAACATGCTAATGATGAAGTTGGTGTGCTTTCATGGCTGTTTGATTCTTGCCATTCCATCCTTGGTTTATGGTAAAAATCCCTTCAGAATTTCTTGCTACATACCAATAAGAAGAAACTCACAAGGTGGCAGTACCTAGGAGAAGAATATCTCTTTCTTTTCCCCCTCCTTTTCTTTCCCTCACAGTGTAGTAACCGGATTACCATAGGTTGAGAAAGCAATCAATCTTTCATTGCTTTCATTAACAAATGTAAAGACTTTTTTTTATAATAAAGTGAGTGGATCTTCTCATCTTGAAATCTCTAAAAATAATAGCAAAACTCTCAACAAATACACCATGCTTTGAAACCTAAAAAGTTCTTCCAAGATGCTTATTATCAAACCTATAAAATATCATTGATGAATGGCATTGAATTTAATCTCCCCAAGGCTTCATCAATAAACACATTGATAAATGCTGGTGTATTTCTCTACACGGTTCCTGCAGTTTTTGATACAATGCATTCAGATGTTCTGGGGTATGTAAAGGGAGCCAGTGACAAGTTTCCGACAATTTGTAACTGGATGGCCATTACTTTGTTTCAACCCTTTTTTTTTTTTTTTTGACTTATTACAAAGGATTGATAAACCTACTCATAGACAGTTGATATTGAATAGCAATGTTTTGTCACAGTTAAAACCAGAAGCATCTCATAACATCTAGGGCTTTATTAAAGTGGCCTCATTCTCCCCCTCTTCCACCTAGCCTCTCCTCCTTCCTTGCCACTCTCCTCTCCCTTCTACACCTTCTTCCCTGCCCTCCCCCACTTAATGCCTTCTTCTGTCTCCCTCTCCCCCCACCTTTAGTTCTCTCTCTTCTCCCCACCTCTCTGACTTATGTAGCTTCCTATTGCTGTGATACACCATGACCAAAAGCACTTTGGGGAAGAAAGGGTTTATTTCAGCTTATGATTTATAGTCCATTATGAAGGGAATTCAGGGCAGGAACTAAAGGCAGGAAACTGGAGGCAGGAGCTAAAGCCAGGAACACACCATTCGCTGCTTCCTAGCTCGTTCCCAGTGCTTATTCTTCTGTCTTGTTTATGCCTCACAGGACTGCCTGCCCAGGGTGGCACCACCCACTGTCGGTTGGACCCTCCCACATCAATCATTAATAGTTATTGATCAGCGTCCCACAGATATGTTCCCAGGCCATTCTCATGCAATTTCTCAATTGAGATTCCCTCTCCCTAGGTGGTTCAAATCTGTGTCACATTGACAGAGAACTAGCCAGCATATCCACTCTCATTTTTTTCTGACCCAGGATCTCACTGTGTAGTCCAAGCTGGCTTCAGGCTTGTGACCATCCTGCCACTGTCTCCAAACCGCTGAGATTATAAGCCTAAGATATAACACCTGCCGGAGTCACATTTGGATGAACCGTCTGGTCTGCAGTTCAAGCTTGCTGAAGGACTTTTTCATAAGTTCTCTATGAATTAATTCTCAGGCTTACTGAATCTTAGGGTCCTCTTGGATATGGGGTGTTAGTCTACAGCATATGCTGTTCCCATCCTGACATCAGTTCTAGGGGCCCATTTGTTGTTTTTTTTCTAGTGTTCTTTGGAACATTAAGTGTTCTTCTGAGAGCATCTCTTTCTTAAGTAAGTAAAGTCAATTAATTTTGAGATATATTTATGACTCCATCATGTTCTTCAGTGGACTGACATTGGATATATCAGCCACAGTCCAGGGCAGATCCATGCTTAGGAATAGTTGGCCAGAACAAATCAGACTCCATGTTTTTTAGTGGACTTTAATATTTCTTTTTTTTTTTTTAAGAGAGAGAAAGAGCACAAAGTTAGATGGGTAGAGAGGAAGGGAGATCTGGGAGGATTTGGGGCATGAGAAAGAATATGATAAATATACTGTGTGATGTTCTCAAATAAATTATTTAAAAGGGAAAAAATTAAAGCAAAAGTTAGATTGTTGGCATTCATTATAGTGGAATCAAATAAACTGAGAAATGAAAGTGTGATAAATTTTCAATTAATGCAGTATAAATTTGAATGCTTGAAATATTAATTTTGGTTAAAGAAAATGAGCTTCCATAAAGGTCTTAAACTATAAATATTAGTTTTAATTATGTGGGATTAAATACATTTTGGAGAATTTATCTTCTATAATGAATTGACTTAATGAAATTACAGTTTCCTATTATTAGAAATGGGCATTTGAAGAAACATTGCTCAATGGCATTTTGTCTCGACGATTTTTGAGTAATTGTAAGATTAAAGGCTAAGACCAAAGTGATGGAGAAATGAACAAGCGAAGGAAAATTAATGAGAAAAAAGACTAAAATCATTTGCATGTTCTGCTTGGAGCAGTGATCACAGGTAATAATAATACCAACAAAGAAAACAAATTTTAGGTTATTAATTGAAACATTTACTAAAATTATAAAAGAATAGCTGGTACGAAGTAGAAATCTTTTACATATGCAACAAACCAAAGCACAATAAATCATAGAGTAAAAATCAGGTGAGTTGGTGATTTCAGGGATGCTTCCCGGGAGGCACTTGGTCCTCACCGCTGTGTCCTGGTTGGTTTTTTGTCAGTTGACACCAGCTAGAATTATTTGTGAAGAGGAACTTCATCTGAGAAAATGCCTCCATCAGATTGCCTGTAAATCCAGCGCTCTGGGAGGCAGAGGCAGGCTGATTTCTGAGTTCAAGGCCAGCCTGGTCCACAGAGTGAGTTCCAGGACAGCCAGGGCTACACAGAGAAACCCTGTTTCAAAAAAACCAAAGCCAAAACAAAAACAAAAACAAGCAAACAAAACAAAACCAGATTGCCTGTAAATAAAGACAAGCTTTCTTGCTTGTCAATTGCTAAGGAAGGCCCAGCCCACTGGGGGCGGTGCTACCCCTGGGCAGGTGGCTTTTGGTAGTATGAGAAAGGGTGAGCAAGCCAGGAAAAGCAAGTCAGTAAGCAGTGTTCTTCCGTGGTCTCTGCTCCATTTCCTGCTTCTAGGTTCTTGCCTTGAACTTCAGCCCTGACTATGCTGCTCCCTCCCTAAATTGCTTTTGGTCATGGTGTTTCACCACAGCAACAGAAATCAGACTAAGATGCTCTATTCCTGTAGTCTGTGTTTAAAATGCTGTCGTAAGGGTCCATGATTCGCCGAAGAATGACACCCCGGACTCAACTAATCTATAAACACAAAGTGTTTTATTCTGCAGAAGTCCAGCATGCTGGGGTCTCCCATTACCAAGATGGAGAGACAATCAAGTGAGCTCACAGGCATGATTTAAAGCACACTAGGGGATTCCGGGGTAGGTGACCTATAGCTTGCTCTGAGGGCTGGAAACTGAGGTCTGGAAACTGTTGCTGAGGAAGTCTGGAAACTGCTGCTGACCCTTTGTCCTTGCCTCAGGCCCAGTGGCTGGGCAGCTTCTGAGGGCAGGGCAGTTTCTGACAGGCTGCCTGAAGCCTGTGTTGTTTTCTT
Source organism: Apodemus sylvaticus (assembly GCF_947179515.1). Classification (NCBI taxonomy): domain Eukaryota; kingdom Metazoa; phylum Chordata; class Mammalia; order Rodentia; family Muridae; genus Apodemus; species Apodemus sylvaticus. Next base: position 33,719,506 of record NC_067480.1, read on the forward strand.
TCTTTTTTTCTTGTGACTGACTTTCCTGGGCTTTCCTGGACTTGCCCAGTTCTTAGGCCTAGTCTCCTGAACAGCCAATTTGAAGCCTGTCATGGAGTCAGCCTAGCCTTCTCACTGAGTCAGAATGTATAAGTGCAGAAGTTTAAGAATGTTTCTGAGGACACCATCCAAACACCATTAAATAGAATTTCAATTTATTCAATTACCAACTTTCAAACTATAGGAAATAAAGCTTCAGTTTTTATCTCTGTGTATATGCAAATGGTTCTCCGAAACCAGTCTCTGAAGTAAGTAAGCCATAGCACCTACGCTAGGGTGTGTGATCAGTGAGACCCTGAGCCCTGTTTGTATTAATATAGAACTTCTCAATAGACCAGAGCTTGGGAACCTTGATGCCAGTCCTGAGTGTCACTGACAGAACTCAGGGACTTGCTCTTTAGAGATGTGGATTATGGGAATATGACGGATGACAGGGTGAGACAGACTAACAGCTCATTATACGCCAGAAGAAAGGAAATCAGAACACTAGTGTCAGGCTTTGATGGGGTCAAGGCGCTAACCATTTGTTAATTAACCCTCCTTTTGATCAAAAGCATTACCATAAGAAGGTATTTGATGAGCCTGTTTTCCGGGTGTGCAATAGAAGCTAATGGCTTTCAGAGCATGATTTTCATTCTTTTAACTGATGCGGGTCAGGTATATTGAGGGCACTCTGAATGACTGGCATCGCTACAGGAGTAGAGAAAAAGCCACTCCTGGAATACGGGCAAGAAGTGAGCTGACTAGTTCGTGTCCGTGAGTTCTGCAGGTGGAGGTTCTCACTGGCTTGGGAAGGAAATGTGTTTTCCCTGGCATTCCAGGAGACTCTGAAATAGAGAGTCTGAGGACTGCTTACCACACTTGGCTAAGGTGTAACTTTAACCTTGTTCGGAGCTAACCGTAGCTGAAAACTTCACATTGGGTCCTGAGCTGAGGAGCCAGTCTTGGATGCAAACAACACAGCTTGAAGAGGGAAGCAGAGACTGGTGTTCATGTACGAGATCACTTCCTGGTGCTCTTGCATGTGCTGCTAGAATTTATTTCCCAGTCTCTTGCGGATCAGGTTATTCATGGGCATAACAATAACCCATCGAATGTAGGTCAAAGTAATGTTCCCACTGCAGGCCTGAGTCCTAGGACTCTGATATGAGGCCTTTTGTTTTCTGTTTCTCCCTATTGCAGCTGAAGGAAGAGTCCATGATTTAGACAAAGAGCCATGACAAGAGTTTAAATCTGCATTGTTAGAAAAGCCAGCCAATTGACCAATCTTAGGCCATAGAAAGGGACTTAAGTGGTAGAAGGTGACTTCTGCTGTCTGAAGCCACCAAACTCCAGCTGCTTGTTGTCACACCGAGCCTGCCCTAAATAATACCTGAAGGAACCCTGGGCTGCCACCAGCAGAATCATCAGGATTGGGATGTTAAATGCCTTCTTAGGACATCGACACTATAAGACCTGTTATAGTGAGCCCACCCAACTGTTTACCTCATGGTTGCAGAAGCAGCCTATGGTCATGGTTGGAACACAAAATGTCCCTTATGGGCTTATGTTTTCAACACCTGTTCCCCAACGGGTGACACTGTTTGAGACACTGGATTCTTCAAGAGGTAGGGCCTAGATGCAGGAACTTAGGAGTTGGCCTTTGAGGGTTATAACCCACTGCTTCTGGTCCTGTTCTCTCTGCATAGCAGATCATGCCCGTGAGGATCCTTACAGCATGTTCGAGTCCTGGGAGCCATTACAAACTGCAGGTCTTCTCCTGCCATGATGGACTCAAACCATGAGCCATATTCTTTTCCATTTCAAGTTGTTTCTGTCAGGATTTTGGCAGCAGCAATACAGGCGGAACTAAGACAGCTCCTAAGATAGAGATGTCAACCTGTCTTAGCAAGAACAGGATTATGGTGCCATTTGTACACCACAGATGTTTTATTGAGATAAAAATTTGCATCCCAGGGACACCCTAAGCCTGTGTACAATGTTTTTTATTTGTTTGTTTATCATTATACAAAGATTGTGTCATTTCAAATAACAAATTAGATGTAATTTTACTATTTTTGGAAGATTTCGATGACTGGCAATATTGTGATTTTGGAGATTGTGGAACTGAGAGGCCTGTGGTGCTAGTGCTGGGTTCCCAGTGCCCTTCCTGCTCATGTCACCAGTTTGCATGTTTGCCCAGTCCTGGACCTCTGCCTTCTGACAGTGTCCTTGGTCTGACTACTTTTAATTGATCAGGTTACAGTTCTTTCCCTCTTCTGCCTTGTTAATGCATTCCACTTTTCTTGGCTTTTTATATACATACATACATACATACACACACACACACACACACAAACACACACACATATATATACATACATATTTTATTTACTGACTTGTGTAAATAGAGGATGTTTATTTACATCCTCTAATGGATACCACAGCACATGTGTAAAGATCCAAGGACAACGTGTAGGAGTTGGTTCTCTCCTTCTACCATCTGCATTCCCAAGATCAAATTTAGGTCATCAGGTTTATCAGCAAGTACCCTTCTACACGGAGCCATCTTGTCAGCCCTTCTATATCCACATTCTTAAATATACAACTTACATGCCACTATCTTCATTAATCTCCCTGATCCCTTCTTCCTGTCTCTTCTAAAAGTCCTTTCAACTATGTCTCCTTTAATGTCTTTTGGCTTTAAATGGGTATCTTGTGTACTGATGACACGACAAAGTATGCACAGTGATTGTCTTAGTTAGGGTTTTACTGTAGTGAAGAGACACCATGACCAAGGCAACCCTTATAAAAACAACAGTGAGTTGGGCTGGCTTATAGGTTCAGAGATTCGGTCCAGGATCATCAAGGTTGGAGCATGGCAGTATCCAGGCAGGCATTGATGAAGGCCGAGCTGAGAGTTCTACATCTTCATCTGAAGGCTGCTAGCAGATTACTCAATTCCAGGCAGCTATGGTGAGTGACATGTTGAAATGGCGGCTTGCGTCTGGATAGACTACACCAGGCCAAAGCAGTTCCATGCTGCAGAGGTTTATTGGAAACAAAGAAGAGAAAGAGAGAAAGACAAAGGGAAAAAGGGGTTGAGGGTGGGGAAGGGTCTGTCTTTTATTTAGGCTGTGATGTAACCTGTTTGCAGGTAAGTGTGGAAAGTGGACTCTGGGAAGGTATGTGGTTGCCCTGGCAACAGCTGTCACCTTTGTATGACATTCCTGAGTTTGGAGCTGATCTGCCAAACTGGTTCTTGATACCAACAGTGAGGATCTTAAGCCCAAGTCTACAGTGACACACCTACTCCAACAAGGTCTCACCTCATAATAGTGCCACTCTCTGGGCCAAGCATATACAAACCATCACAGCAATCAAGATGGTTTTGAGTGTGTGTGTGTAAAGGAAATGGAATGAGAAATGGAGAGAGATTTTTGCTAAATGGTCTGATTAGCAAATAAGGTTTTCTTAGCACGTTTGGGCTTGACTTTTTTTTTTTTTTTTTTTTTTTTTTTTTTTTTTTTTGAGACAGATTTCTCTGTGTTGTCTGTGTAGCCCTGGCTGTCCTGGTACTCACTCTGTAGACTAGGCTGCCCTTGAGCTCAAAGTTCTGCTTGCTTCTGCCTCCCAAGTGTTGGGGTTAAAGGCGTGCATCACCACTGCCTGGCTTCAGGCTTGAGCATCTTTAAAGAAGCACAACATGATCATGAATGCAGCAAGCAGGGTCTTGTTCATTTTTGGTCAAGAGGCTTCACGTTGTCTTTTATTTTAGATTTAGACTGTTTTTGAGTCTATTGTCCAGTTTTGTTTTGTTTTGTTTTGTTTTGTTTTCTTTTGCCTAACAAGAAAGGACTCTACCACTCCTATCAGGTCCTGGCACAGTAAGAGTTAATAGGCAGGCACTGACTGACAGGTGAATGTTGGATGCCCCAGGATGAAGTGATCAAAACCAGACCGAACACAATGGTGACACCTTAGGAGCTTTTATTTTTATTTTATTTTGTTTATTTTGTGAGACGATCAAAACTAAAACTGAACCTCAAAAATGTTTGTTTTATTTATTTGTTTATTTTGTGAAAGAAAGAAGCACTAAAATCTCGCATTTTTAGGTCACCTTTAATTCATTGCTATTTATGGAAAGTCATTCATCTTGGTGACAAATCTGTTGTCGATTTTTGTTCTCAAGATGGATGAGACCCTGATGGTTCCTGGTTATATGCGGAAGAATAAACTCTTGAAAAACTACAATTCACATATACCAAAGCACTTTCCGTGTTTTTAGCTCTTCCCATAGATTATGAGTTTAACACAAATGCTGCAGGGATAGCGATGTTTTGAAGTGATTATTGTTTTGTATGATTATTGTTTTCTGATTCACAGTGTGGGCATTGGCTGTGTGCTAATTCCTCCTTCTCACCAATCTTCCTTTGGCTTTTTGCTACACAAATATGTTGGCATTCTCTTTGGACCCCCTGTGAGATCCGTACAAATGCAAGTGACAAGCCAGCAAAGCCTGGGAAGGCGCGTTTGTACACAGGAAGCTTGAGTGTAGCTCAGAGTGAGGGTTGCCATGGAATGATTGACTGCCGGGTTCACTAGATGGAGCCAAGCCAGTATCGATAAGGGACAATAAAGGTGTTGTCTTTTTCTTTCTTTCCTTCCCCCTTTTCAAATTTATAGCAGTTGAGCAATTGAGGTAATATCAACGATAGCAAAAGAGATAAAGTTTCATATTGATAAGTGTAAAAGTTCCTTTGATTCTCCATTTCAGCGTCTTGTTACTAGAAATGCAGTAAAATAAAAATTTAGAGCGAAATTGTAAAGGAGGCGTGAGTGCCGATCAGTCTTTGTGGGCTCCTGCAAGCCTCTGTTTCATGATTAAGTTTCAGAGTCAAAGGCAAATTGATTATAGGTGATAAAAAATTCAGGTTAGCGTCATCGTCGGTGTATTAAACACACTCTCATAGGAAGCTGTTGGCAGTAGACATTTGGAACCTTGGAGTTGGTTTCTCCAGGACTCTGCTCTCTGAGCTCATGCCCTTCACTGATTCTGAGCTCCGTCCTCCCATTGCAGAGTTCAGCTCTCACTCCCATGTCTTCTGAGCCCCTTCACTGAATTCCTGAGATTCAAGGTTGCCTTGAGCGCCCCCCCCAACCCTATTCAGACACTATTGTTCAGTAACATGGTATAAGAATGCAAATAAGGAGGGAAACCAACTGGGGAAGGATTTATGGGAGAGTCTGGGGAGACACTCTGAAATCTGAGTGCAGGAACTGCACACTCTGCCAGGGATCACATGGGGAGCTAGAATAGACATGGCTGAGGTGATGGCTGTCAGCCACCATTTGAATCAGTATACTTCAGGTTTGTTTTTGTGGGTTTTAACCCAAAAGTTATCTCCATGTTTTCACTGGAAGGAGATTTATGTAAACGAATGTTAGCATATCTAACTGACAGTAAAACATGTGTGTATGTATATATATGTGTGTGTGTGTGTGTGTGTATGTGTATGTCATCAACAAAATTAAAATAATTAGCTAAAAAAAATAAAAGTAATAGCCATTATGGGATGGCAGGTAAACAAAATACGTTGCTGAAGAAGAGGATGCTGGTATATGTGAAAACATTAAAATGATCATACCTGCTGGCACAGGGATGCTGAGAATCTAACTCAGGTCATTTAACTGCGGCCCATGTGCCAGATCTAACCCATGGGGTGTTTGCATATGGCTATCTTATAAGGTAAGAGTACTCACGCAGTACTCTTTTCTAAAGGGTTCCTTCTTCCATGTTCTGCATATGTTCTGGTATGTGTGGGGTTGATTCTTATCCCTATACTCCACTTGTAGTTTTTTTTTTTAATATTGATTTATTTATCATATATAAGTACACTATAGCTGTTTTCAGACACACCAGAAGAGGGCATCAGATCCCATTACAGATGGTTGTGAGCCACCTTGTGGTTGTTGGGATTTGAACTCAGGACCTCCAGAAGAGCAGTCAGTGCTCTTAACCACTGAGTCAACTCTCCAGCTCTCGCTCCGATCCTGCTTGCTCTGGGCTTACTTGCTTACTCCGGCCCATTTGTAGGTGTTTTTGAAGCTATGCCCTGTGAGGCACATCGCTGCAAATCACATTGTGATTTTCTTTTTAATGCTTAGTTTCAGAGCACTGGCCAGGAGTGAAATCAGATATGCATTACATTTTGTTGATAGGCGTCGAATTCAGTTTACATTGTTGACTCATTGCCTGGTGCAAGTCTTTCAATTGAAGAAGAATTTGAGAAGAGTCTTTGAAGCCAGGCCCCTTGGCCAATAATTTCTCTAGAAGGGAACATACCTAAGATAGACATTCGATATATCCTGACTGTGGCTCTGAACCCAGGAGTGGTTATCTGTTCCTTTAAAGAGAACGGCCTCCCCACCCCGTTTGGTCTGGAGGCTGGCCTCTTCATGAGGTGTCCTGCCTCACTTTGGCTGATTTACCCATCCTCCAACACAGGATGTGCTTGCTGGCTTCCGCAATTTTGCTCGTTTAGAAAATTGAGCTTATTTACCCGTCATCTCCACTTAGAGTCATTGCTTGGTCACCGAAGTGAAGTCGCAACATGTCCTCCCTGTGGTTTCTCTCTCGTTCGTGGACCTATCTTATTTTCTTCATGGCAGTTACGTTGCCTGAAATAATCCTATTGACTGATTATTAGTACATTAGCTATTTAACTCCATGCATTGTCTCATTTTTCCACACCTTTTTGTTGTTATTGTTCTTTTGAGGATAGAAATAATGTATTCTTAACACATAAGATACTTCTTGGGAGTGTCTGACCACCAGTAGGCTCTGAAAGTGTTCTTCCTCCATCATTGCCTTCCTGAACCTTCTAGGGAGAGGCACACACTTTCTCCTCCTCCTCTTTTTGCTGTTGTTCTTTTGAGGATAGAGATAACAACTCCTCCTCCTCCTTGTAATTCTTTCTCACTCTCTCCATATAGCTCTTAAGTTGCTGTTGCTATCATTGGAGGCACTGAATACCACATTGCACAGCAAATAGCCTCAGCAAGCAAGGACTGGTCCTTCTGTATCCACGACTCACACAGGCTGGCATGTCTTAGAGGCAGATTTCCTAATTCATGCACAAATAAATGAGTAAAACTATAGTTGTTACCAATTTGTATTTATTATGCTGAATTGGTTTGTGTCTACAATTTTGGATCCCTTTCTTAAATAGAAGGGACAAGCATGAGAATCCTTCAGGATGTGTTTTTGTTCAAGTTCTAAGATCTGGGCTTCTCAGACAAAGTTTGGTTTGTATTGATGTAACCCAGTTCCTTCTCCTCCGCTCTTTACTCTTCTTTCCCCTTTTCCTTTTTGTCTCCTTTTCATCCTTATTTTTCTCTAATAATAGATAAAACCTCTAGAAATCATGTGGAGGGAATAAACCTCCTGGCCATTGCAGTGCTGAACCTACCCTTTTCCTATTTTATGAGAAGATAGAGGGAACATAGGACAATACACAAAATGGGGTTCTTAAAACAGATTCAAAGAGCTCATTAAGGTCATGATTATACAAGATGAGATTATGTTCAGGCCAGGCATCTCACAGAGAAATTAGAGTTCATTCAAACCATAGCTGGATAGTGTGGCCGTAAGTTAAAAGTTAAGTGTCACTATATTCAGACAATCAGAGTAGCCCAAGGAAGATGGAAAGCCCAAAGAAGATGGAAAGACCATTCATTCATTCACTCATTCATTCACTCATTCATTCATCCATTCATCACTTTGCTTATTCAGACTTGTCTCCTCTAGTAGGACCTCACTTGGGTGCGAAGGGACTGGGGATGGATCATACTGCCAGTCAAGACTGCAATGAGCTTTTAATGAAGCCGCCAGCTTGGGACTGGAGAGTTCAGGCCAAAGTTAGTCCTCAAGAAATGAGTATAAGGTCATTATTCTTCCTAGATCTCTTTCTAGATGATGAGGCAGAGTTAGGAGAAAAAAGACACTAGATCATGGATGAGGTCGAACAGAGGAGAACTAAGCATCCACTTTCTGACAAAGCATGGATGCCATATGACATGTGGTCTTGTATTGGAAAGATCTATGTTTACTGGCGCTGCTGCTGTTGTGCAGCTGTATGCCAGAATTCCTTTTTCAGACACAGCAGTTGATTAACCTGCTCTAATCTCCCCATCAGCTCCTCAATACCCATCCCGATGCTCTGGATTCTCGAATGAAAGACACGCACACACACACACACACACACACACACACACACACACACAGACACAGAGCCTTATATTTAATATGCTTTAATCAGCTCAATGGCTGGGCCACTCCCAAACTTCCATGTGACTAACGCCTCCCCTTCAACACTCCTGAGTTATCACTTACTAAAACTCTATATTGGAGGAGGGGGGCTGGAGCCACTCCTCCCCGGCTCTTGCATGATTGGTATGTCTCTCTTCCTGTAGCTCTCAAGCCTGAATCTCATTCCTTTTTTGGCATGGTGATCCTGCCTTCTCCTTAGTCCTCTTACCCATGAATCTTAAAGCCCCGCCTTAGTCTCCCTACCCAGCCATCAACTACCATCGATTTTATTTACAAATCAGAACCAGCTGGGGAGCAGGGACCCTCAACTTCTCACATGTGGGATTTTTGTGCGATTTTGGGAACCAGTAATACATACATTAAACTGAATCCTCAACATACCTCAGGGACATCACACTATACAGCCATGTCATGATTGGTTGACATCTGAGCTCCCACTATGAAATGCCTGCTGTAACAGAGAACACACTCGATAATCTAATAAGCACCATCCTTATGTTATAGCGAGGGAAATGGAGGCCCAGAAAATGTTAGATAAAACCTTAGATAAAATTTTATCTAAGGTCCCACAGGCATTAAGAGAAAGAAATTGGAATTCTTTCAAAGCCTTCTGACCTCAGATCCCTGGCAAGCATCCAGGTATTTGAAAGTCTCCTGAAGCCAAGCCTGCCAAATATGGTAGATGGTTCACTTGAGTGAAACGCTTTCAAGTAAAAGTGGTGTTAATTTCATGAGAATAGTTTTCATGCGTGATTTAGAAACTGGATTTGAGGGCAATTGCAAAGATTCGTTTTCAGATGAATAAGTGAAAAAAATACTTTCTGACACCAAGAATATTTGGCATGTAAACACAAGCCAGAGTTGTTACTATAAAGGCTTATTGATTTTAAGCCACAAATTTAGTATAAAGAGAGAGAAGGGGAGGGAGAGAATGAGAGATGGGGAGAGGGGAGTGAAAGAGGGAAGGGGGGATTGTGCTCAACAAAACAGGCAGCAGGCTTTTATTTGATTGTAAATTTGGTAATTGTTTGTTGATCATGGACCTGGTTTCAAGAGATGTTTTTTTCTAAAATGCACGTGCTCTGGCTTTGGATTTGGAGGGCTGATGGGGAGCTGATTGTCCCAGAGACTGACAAGTTCACCGGCTATTGACATTGCCCATCCTGTAAAAGGACTTTCACTGCTTCTGTTGACAGAAGTTGAACCCTTCCTGTCACTGACATCCTCTTGCATAAACTTCTTAGCTTTGTGACTTGGCCTAGGCCTTAAGATGTTACTGAAGGACTCTGAGTCCTTGACATGCTAACAAAGTATGGATCATGGTAGCAGAAACATATATAAGCTCCAACAGACAAAAGAGGAAGCTCACCTTGTTAACACAATGGGATTGTGTTAACTTACACAAGGTGTTCACGATTTCCCAAATGCCAAAACAAAACACCCCTGAAGGGGTAGTCATGTCTTATATGCGGTGCTGAACAGAGTGGGACTCAGGTCATAGCAACAAAGGAAACAAACACTATATGAAGATAGAGACATCAAGCCTTCGATGCTACTGATGTCATCCAGCAGACATCTGTAAACGCTATAGTAGAGTCAGTACTTCCAGCAAATATGATCTTTAAGTTTCTGTGAATTTATCTGCACAATTGTTATAGCAACCTGCATATCAGAGTAGTTATCAGAACTGTTAAGAAGCCAATAATGTAATTTTCAGCTATGTCACTTTCAAATTCAATAATTTTTAAGTAGAGGCTTGTAGAAGTTTTTCCCCAGTAACAATTCCCTGTTGTTTTTGCTTGTCACCTGTGTGGCCATCTTGAACCCTAGAACTTTTAGATTTCTTCAGTGATAGGAACCTCCTACTATATAAATACCCATCCTTGCGGTCTCATCTGGCATTTCAAGACAAAGCTGTTGAGACAACACAAAGACGTAGACAGCTGAGAAAACATGCCCATGTCATGTTTTCAATGGACAAGAAGTTAAGGGCACTAAAGTTATTTGCCTTTTAGCCCCTTATGTTGGTCATCACCTATTTTAAGAAGAAAGGAGAGGAAAACAAAAAGACAAAAGCAAGGAAGCAAAAGGAAATGAAGGCAAAGGAAGATAAGAAAATAAAAAGCCATTGTACAGACAGAAGAACATTTACCACATTGATGACTGTCAAAAACACTACCCTGGAAAAGGCTGGGAGCTAGGGCATCCGCCATCAAGTTTGCGTAAGAATTCATTCTGCCTGTTAAGAGTTATCCAACGCTGGTTCCCACTGCCTCAGAACTGTGGCTGCCAGGTCAGCCAAAGCATTGCAAGATTTCACTCCTAAGGTCTTGTGTTAAGAAGGTTCCTGAGTTTCAATGTGAATGACTCTGGTGGGGATCAGTTATCCATCCCTTGCCATCGCAGGGAGAAAGTAGATGACGGTGCCTTTCCGTGTATACAGATGTCTTAGAATCACCAAGGTACCAAGCTGAAAGCCTATATCCTGTAATCTGCATGGCTGAGTGGGAACTGTCCACGGTGAGGTTAGAGAACTAGGAAAGATAAGGGATGGACCCTGGACCTGAAATCAGGGAACAATCCAAACACCCAAGGCTTCCTCAAAGAATAATCATGGGGGGAGATTCTTAACCCTTTCTTCCCCTTTATCCGCACTGAGTTTAAAAAAAAAAAAAAAAAAAACAAGCACAAAGACTGGGGAGTATTTTAGTTGGAAAGGCCTTAAGTAAGACCATGCAATAACCAAAGGCCTTAATTTTTACATTTGTATGTGTATACAAGTGTGTGCGTATGTCCTTATTTTAAAATAACACACACATACACACACATACAGAGAGAGAGACTCTGATAGACTTCAGGGTCATCCTTAGAGACTCTGTCTACCTTCTTTTAGTTTTTTGGATTTGTTTTTTTCGAAACACAGGGTTTCTCTGTATAGCCCTGGCTGTCCTGGAACTCACTCTGTAGACTAGGCTAGCCTCGAACTCAGAAATCCGCCTGCCTCTGCCTCCCAGAGTGCTGGTATTACAGGCATGCACCACCACTGCCCGTGTCTACCTTCTTTTAAAGAAGGCCTTTCATTGGCCTGGAACTCACCAAGGACACTAAGCAGATAGACCAGTGAACCCTAGGATACTTTTATTCCCATTTCTCCAGGGTTGGGACTGTAAGGTGTGACACCATGTCTGACCATATTACATGGGCTTTGAGGATTGAACTAAGGTCTTCATGCCAGCAATCTCTTTATTCACATATTCATCTCCCCAGACCCCACTCCAATGTCCTTATTTTAAAATAACACACACATACACACACATACAGAGAGAGAGACAGACAGACAGACAGACAGAAAACCAAAATCAAAATAATCCCCCACCAAACCCAGTGAATGACTATCTGACTGGATAGAAAATGACTGAGTTGTAACTAGTGCATCCAACTTGATTCCCTGTTCAGTGTTGGCATTAAACTGGGATTTCTCATTGCCCTATGGAGACCCAAGAAACAGTTCCTAACTCTGAATTCTGCATAGGACTTTGGGCTTTGCTAATTTCAAAGTTTATTTATTTTTAATTAATAAGTCTCCTTTCTTTTATATTTTTGTGGTGGTTGAAATAAGAAAATCTGATAAGAGCTTGGTTCACCCAATAAGAAATGGAAAGTGCCACGGAAAGGCCTGGATTCTTGGCTCAATATTTGTAAGAACGGCTGTGCGCAGAGTCCTGGCCTAGCCAAGAATGTACTTAGAATGGAGGTTGGAACATGAGGAGGAGGACAGGAGAACACGGTTGTTGTGGCATTCAGGAAATTCAAAATCCCAGTGGATGGCCCTGCACCAAACTGCTTGGGGACACAGGGCTGAGATTAGAAAGTATGTTAGGACAGAGCTTCCAGCTACCTGGGCTAAGAACATGCAGTCCTAAGGAACTGAGAGGACCTACCTCACTCCATTTTATAACAAATTAGTTGTCTTAGGCCTTAAGGTTCAATATTCCAGAAAGATAGCCCAGACTTCCTGGAAAAAAAAAACACACAGAAAAGGCGGAGCCAATCAGCAACTGCCCCAACATCTGGCCAGGAGCTTACAATAGATAGGGGGAAAATCCCTATATGGTAACCCTCTCTCCCTGAGGTATGAATCAGTCAGAAGTGTACCAATATCTCATGTCATCAGCCAGCTGCTTATTGGGCCTCTCAGAGGACAGCCACGCTAGGCTCCTGTCTGTAAGCACACTACAGCATCAGTAATAGCGTCAGGCTAGACCCTATATTCCTTTAAGTCAGGGGCTTTCTCTTGAGCATTGCTTTTACCCACAGATTCATATGAGGTGGTTCATGGTGACTAGACATTGTCTGAAGGTATGAGTATATATTCAAGAGAGTTGGCCAACTCTGGAATAAATGACTTTTGACACTGCTAATGATGAAAACACAGAGAAAAATTCCCGAGTGGAGAATAAGATAAATTTATGCTCCTCTGTTCTGTTTATAACGGTTCTATTTTATGTAAATCAAAATGTTTACATTTAGTTAGCTTAGCTGCCTGTTCTTAAAGGATTTAAAATTGTCCCTGGAGAGGGACTGACGCAGACAAGTGAGCCTGCCTGACGCTGATCTGTGACTTAGTACCTCAGCAGCCTGCTCAGGGCTTATATCCGGCTCCTCACAGTTACCGTATTTATGGTGCGAACTTAAATTCAAAAGGCTAAATATAGTGTCAAGAGCCCCAGGCAATTTATAGGAGCCACGACCAGAAGTTTATCTCAGTCTCCCTATCAAGCTCTCCCTTGAGCACCATCCGGTTTAATTTGGCTTCTTTGATCTCATTGTATCCAGAAGAACAGAAGCAAGGACTAGTTTATTCAAAAAATCTTCATTGAAAGTCACAAAGTGCCTCTACCTGCCCTTCCGCTGCAGAACATGTTCAGGGGTGGGGGTGGGGGTGGGGAGGGAATCCGATTTGCATTTTTCACCTTACTCGCTTTCTTTTTATTTTTCTCCCTTCGTCCTTCTTTTCCCCCTTGTCTTTTTATAAGTTGGAAATTGAAACCTCAACGAGGGAAGGTAAAAGCCTCAGGACCTGAATGAGATCACGTGACAGTGACAGTTGCTATCCCAGTCAAACCCCGTCATAGATCCCTGTTCCAACAGACAGATATTAAAAGCAAAGACTAGGTTGCCTAGGAAGAGTTTAATGCTTTTGTCTTGTTTTAGGAAGAGATGGGGATCTTGGGAGTTACAATATAATCTGTGCTGTTGTTTTCTGGGTAGGAAAGTCTGAAATCACTGCAGGAAGGAGTAACTAATGAACTCATAAATCATTCATAACTATCCACTCTTGCCAGTCTCCTGGTACATGGTTGGGAAGGTGTGTAATTAAGAGTTGAAACTAGGGCCTCACTCCCAGTAGTCACCCCTACCTGGTGAGAGGAGGGGATATACTCTACTGACATCATAGCACATCGACTGCCTCTCCGCGCCACGCAGTCGAGGCTAGTTGAAGCTGTGTTTTGCCAGTTAGTTATTGTCAGTATGGCTACTAGCTGTCAAGTTCTTTCACTGCGCTGGGCTCTATTACAGTTGCATTGTATCTCTTTTTAAATATTTAGGATTTATTCTTTAGATGTATATTTGAGTGTATGCTCCATATGTGTTGACATCCTTAGAGACCAAAAGAGGCCATTGGATCCACTCTAGCTAACGTTACAGGAAGTTGTGACCTGTCTGGTGTGGGTGCTGGGAATTAAACTGGAGTTCTCTGCAAGAGTAGCAAGCGCTCTCAGCCCCTGAGCCATCTCTCCAGCCAGAGCTGAATCTCAAGTGCAATTAATTTCCACAATATCACCCTCACTAAAATCATAAGTACTTGGAGTTGGCTTTGGGAAATACCTAAGAAAGAGAATTATTGAGTAGCTATCAAGTAGAAAAGACTTCAGTAGAAAAGGATTTTAAAACAAGATGAATTCAAATTGAAAAGCAAGCAGAAGTTTATTAGATAGAGTTAGAAACTGAAAAAAACAAAAAAACAAAAAACAAAACAAACAACCAGAAAAGAACTTTCCATTATTCCATCAATCCTACTTCAATTCAATAAGGTTTGAGTTACAATTTTAATACCATATTCAAGCCATTTCTAAAAGCAAATTCTTATAAGATTTAGATCACAGTGAAATTTGGTCTCCACATCTACTTTGCTCATTGGTCTTGCAGAGAGGTCAACATTCATGGTAGAGCCTGCTTGTGAATTACTAGAGGAGTAATCAGATAGAGGCTCCAATATTAACCCCATCCAGATGTGGTATCTTTACTGTTGCAAATTTTACGCTCTCAGCATTTAGCATAGAGCAGCTAGCCTCCCAAATGCAGCGGTTGCTATTGTAAGCCGCAAGAACTGCCAGAGGCGTTTTGCTTTGTACCCGACAGGCCCAAGAGCATCCCTTCAAGGTGAAGGCGCAGGGCTGTGTCAACTCTCCTTTCTGCCTCAATGTAAACGACACAGAAGCCCCCAGCTTCAAGACAGTGTACTGCGTGGACTTGGAAGAGCAGGGAATGGCAAACACTTCCGATGCCTTACCTAACGAAGTTACAGGTGAGCCAGAGGCAGAGAGAATTCCAATTCTGCGTCAGTCAAGATCCTGCCAAGAGCACAGGTGTCAATCATTCTATCGGTCAGAATTTAACATAAATGGTTAATGTAAGACCCCAAAAACCGAGGGTGCCCCAGAACCCCACGCCCCGGAAGGTGACACCCAAATCACTCATGAGAAATGGTCTCGATGCAATAGCATGAGGATTTCTTTATTCCAGAATTCTGGGTTCCATAGCCATGTACCATGCAGGGTTAGAGGACTGTGGACCCCAGTGCCGAATTGCGACAGCTTTTATAAGTTTACAACAAAGCCCTCGAATCACAAACCAATCATTTCTTAGCATGGAGAGCCCACGAAATGTGAGCCAGTTGTGACAGCTTTTATAAGTTTACGACAAAGCCTGCAAATCACAAACTAATCATTTCTTAGCATGGAGAGCCCTCGAAATGCGAGCCAATTGATTTGTACCACTCCATAGTTTTTAGGCCAATCAGTTTAAATTATCGGAGCCCATGCTCAGTAAACCAATTAGTTTCCTATAATGTCTACAGCCGCGTGAACTCCTGCTTAGGGGCAATGGCCTAAGTTTACAGAAGATAAGCTTAGCCCATTTTCAGTTACCCTATGGGGCCAGGATCACTTATTCAAGGCCTTTCTGCTAGGTCTAAACAAAGGGCGGGCTCTGGAATGTGACCTTTCACCTAGTTTCTAACAAAGCGAGATAGCATTTTAAACTACTGATTTCTTGGGGTCATTAGAGTTAGGCTGTATTATTTTCTATCCTTTCAGTTAACAGGACAG
>NC_067480.1:34480246-34533867 GCF_947179515.1 Apodemus sylvaticus
CACCACACACACACACACAAACACACACCACCGTTACATCTAAGATCCTTAAAAGTAGACCAGCAAAGCAAGAGTGCCTACCAAGGAAATACCTCATCCTAGAATCAACTTGGATGCCAGTGCATTAGAGTAAAACCATATTAGCTTAGTTGACTTAAAAATACATAAACTTGGAAGTCACTCAGCTGAGCAATACGTGATCGGCTTCCCATGAGTTCCTAGAGGTAACACCTTAGATGTGAGTTATGGCAGCTGTTGCCTAGGTTACCTCACAGAAACTTTTTTTGCTAAGAGCTCCTCATTAGAGCCAACAAATGTCTGATGATTAAAATGGTGTCCAAAGCTTTTCTCTCTACATGCTGTGTCTGTCACCTTCGCCTTCCTGATACTTTGTTCATATTTTGGGCTGGAGAGATAGCTCAGTGGTTAAGAGCCCTGACTGCTCTTCCAGAGGTTCTGAGTTCAATTCCCAGCAACCACATGGTGGCTCACGACCATCTGTAATGGGATACAATGCCCTCTTCTGGTGTGTCTGAAGCTACAGTGTACTCACATACATAAAATAAAAATAAATCTTTGTTCAGATTTTACTCAGTTTGGTATGTAGTCAGATTGATCATCTTAAAAAGTTTCATCCAAGAAGATGTAACATAGGGTGAATTTGGCCCATCACCCTGTGAAGCTGCCATGTTTCTTCCTATCATTGTATTGGTTCATCTGCCCTTCCCTTATTTAACAAGGATTAATATAAAACCACAAAACCCTAAAACCTGCAAGTGTGAAAAAAAAAGTAGAGAAATCTTCATCACATCCTCAGTAAATGGCAAGAATCCAAACTAGACGAGACGGCCAATGTACAGAGAGCTTCCCTTTAGCTTGTCCTTGGCTGAATATAAAAGAATTCCCATGAAGGCGTGGGAAAGCTGTAGCTGTGGATTGTCCCCCTTTCCATCTGAGGGAACTCTCCAGAAAGAAAACCTATTCTACACATTTGCATCACCCACAGAACCATACTAAAGAAAGCTTCTATGAGGGGCATACTTTAAGTCTTCAAGCTAGGATCATGTTTTTATTTGATAACAAAACCCACATGGGAGAAAAACTCTTCCTTTCTTTACAAGGGAATGAGGACTGATATGAAAAGGAATCACCAATGGGAGACGTGGCCTCTGAATGTGTCCTGAAGTCAGCATCATTCCCACACTAGATAAGAACACTAGATAGATAAAGGCTGGGTGAGACACTCACTCGCTGGGTTTATCTGTATTGGCCTTTAATTTATATTTATAAGAAAACAGCAAGGAAGGAATGTATCTAGGTGAAGTTAGGAAACCAAGTCATATGTGTATATACATATATATGTATGTATACACACACACACAAAACATATACATATAGTGTATCACAGACACACACACAAAACAACACACACACATGCCTGTTATCTATCACGGTTTGGATCTTAGGTATCCTTCATAGGTCTTGAAGGGTTAGATCCCAGCTGGTGGCACCACGAGAGGTGGTAGAATTCTAAGGTGCTGAGACTTCACAGGAACATATTTGGCTGCTGGGGACATTTACCTGAAGGTGTGGGAAAACATTCCCATGTTTTCTTTCCTGTAGTGGTTTGAATATGCTTGGTCCAGGGAGTAGCACTATTAGCTGTGGTCTTGCAGAGAATGTGCCTCTGTGGGACTTGGCGATGAGACCCTCCTCCTAGCTGCCTAGAAGTCAGTCTTCTGTTTGCCTTTAGAACAAGATGTAGAACTCCCAGCTCCTCCAGCGCATGCCTTCCCGATACTGCCATACTTTCCCCCATGCTGATAATGGACCAGTAAGCCTCAGAACCAGTAAGCCATACCTATTTAAATGTTTTCCTTATTAAGAGTTGCCTTGGCCATGTGTCCCAAACTAAGACATACCCTGACCACCACAGGGTAATTTCATGTGGCCCTACCCCAGGACCAGGCATAACAAGGCCAACTAACTAACCATGAACTGAAACTTCTGAAACCTTGAGCCAAATCAAACTTTCCCCCCACCTTAGCTATGTTTTGTTAAGAGTACTGGAAAGTTAACAGAATCATCGCATGACAACACTACCTTAATCATAAATGAATTTGAGGTAGTAGCAATCATGTTTTAAAATAGTATTCTGAGCAGTTACTGAGACATGAGATGTCAGTGTTTTGTTAATGCAAGTTACAAGAGCCTGAAGCTTCCACATACTACATGAAAATACCTTATGGGGTTACTACAGTTTGACATAGAAAGTGCTTTCATAAAATGTGGTAAGTTGGGGCTGTTGAGATGGCTCCACTGTTAAGAGCACTGGTTGCTCTTCCAGGAGTTGGGTTCAATTCCCAACACCTATATAGTGGCTCACAACTGTCTACTAACATCCCAGGACATCCAGCATTCTCTTCTGGCCTCTGTGAGCACTGTACTCTTTGTGTATGGAATACGTACACACATGCATAAAAAGCACCTATAACATTATTTTTACCCAACAAAGTTTACTGGTAAATTTACAATCTTTATTGTACTGTAAAATAGCTCTGTGCAGCTAAAATCAACAGGAGTGAAAGAGAAACTAAGTGTGAACTAGGGAGGTATTAGACCTCAAGTCCTAGAAAATAATTAAGAACACAATTTTGTTTATTTTTCCCAACTTTTAATCCCCATGCTTATGGTAGGAGAGTAGTGTATCAAGCCAAAATATCCCAGAAGCTAACTCCACCTTGTCATTGTTTATTTCTGGTAAGACTGGGTATATATAACTTGATAGTAACTTACCCTTTTATGTTTCTTTTTTAAAAATTTTTATGTATATAGGTGCCAGTCTTGCAGAAAGTGGAATTTGATTCATCGCCCACAGGCAGCTCACACAGCTGTTAGCTCATTTCAGAGGATCAGACGCCCTCTTCTGGCCTCTTTAGTCACTGCGTGAGCACATAGACACAGAACTAAAAATAAATCATTTTTATAGAAATATTTTAAGTTATTCTGAAGGTGAATTTTCAGCTCCCAGTACTGACACAGACAAGCTCCATTTCCTTTCTTCCCACACTTTCCCTCCTTTAGAAAGTTTTTCCAAAGGTAAGAGTTAAATTTCAACAAGGACAAAACTGTCCAAAACATAACATATAAGAACACAAAACACTGTCCTAGAATATCTCCAAATAGGTAGTTTGTGATGTGAGTAAAACTCCAAAGCCCTGGTTCCTCTCACCACCACCCCGACCACCGGGCTGCACCGACCACCACCCCGACTACTGATGCTGCCGCACTGTGGGGAGCTGCTCTGCCCCTGAACTGTGTGTACACCTCCTTGCTATTTCACTTCCTGCAAGGCCAAGCGAGCCGTTCTCCCCAGCAGAGAAAGCAAGTATATAAAACCAACAGCATCAGACATATATTTGCAAGGTTTCAATTTCTTCAAACATAAGTCTGAGTATATTTATTTCTCTCAAATGCATACAAGACAATAATTACACAGCAACAAATCTTTTGTTCAACAATGACTTGATTCATAAGCATTTAAAATTTACATAATTTCACATTGATACCCTTTTATTTTTAAATACAATAAGTAAAAAAGCCCCCCAAATAACCAATTTTTATATTTCCTATTTATCCCTCTATACATCCAAACTTTAAAAAGTTACAAACTGAACAATTGTACAGAACATATAAATCATGTTTAAAAACTTGAGGTTTTAAAATCACTGCTTCCCCAGTGTGATTCTGAAAAAGTCTCCTATTGACAGTCAGATTCCAAAGCAAACTGAAGGAGGGGAAGAAACAGAGACAGACACGAGTTTGCTGTCTTAATAGTTTACTAATCCTGTCAGTTAAAAATGGTGATGTAGTGAGACGTAAAAGCCGGGGTTTAATGTGAGGAACGGAGTTTGCCTCGGCCTGAGACACACATTTCAAGTATTTTCCTATTTGATCTGAGCTCGCTGTAGCAAACTGATGCCAATACTAATTACTTTCTTCCATACATCCGCTCAATGTCTGCCTGGTAGTGTGTTTTAAGCTCTTTACGTTTCAACTTGAAGGCATCCGTCACCAGACCAGTTTCAGGAGTCCACGGGTCAGGGCTCAAAC
Source organism: Apodemus sylvaticus (assembly GCF_947179515.1). NCBI lineage: Eukaryota > Metazoa > Chordata > Mammalia > Rodentia > Muridae > Apodemus > Apodemus sylvaticus. The sequence continues at coordinate 34,484,360 of NC_067480.1, forward strand.
GAATTTTCAATGGAATTTCAAACTTTTCCAGACTTGCTGAAATGAAGAAAATACAACACTAAAAACCCACATCCACGAGAGATGAAGTCAAGGCTCTCAGCAAATGGGTGCTCTTAGAGGCACGCCCACCAACACCCAACAGAACAAGCAGGCAGCAGCAGCAGTAACGCTCCTGAGATTCAAAGATATGTTTTGAAAAGAGAACTATAATAGCAAAAAACATTGAACAAATTATGTATCCATAGGAGAATAACTTAAATAAATGATATAGGTATAAAATATACAGGAAACAGTTCTGTCATTAAAACAACTCATTTACATGGGTATGCAACCCATGACCAAGCTATAGAAAGGCAACCTGCAGCACTAGGCAGACAGGCAAGGGGGCACAGGCTCACTGGAGCAGGACACACACCACACTGCACCATGCCGTCTAGGGGCTGGGATCCCAGAGGGAAGGGAATTTTACTTCAAGGATAATGAAATATTTGCAGGAAAATGGATAATGTGACCAGCTTCCTCAAGCTCTCTGCCATGGTGATCTCCCCACCATGAAGGACTATAGCCTGAACTATGAGTCAAAAGAAGCTCTCTCTCCCTTAAGTTTAACTAAGATTCTGGTAAGTTCCATATTATAGAACTATTGTAAAGTGCCATGTACACATTTTTTTAAAAAAATCTCAAATTTTTAAGAGTTTTATTTTAAAACTCAGTTTAGTAGATACTTTATGTTCTAGAGAAGGGGTTTAATAGCGGACAGCTCCCAGGCAAGACTGATGCACTCCAGCCCCTATAAGTTCAATAGATGTGTACATTTTCCCCACCTCAGTGCTAAGGATCGGTTTGCCTGCAGACTCACCTGAAATAGCAGCTTCAGAAAGCACTTTGAGGACCTCGTTTTCCATCTCACTGCTGTTACACAGCTCTTCCCACGTTCCTTTAAATCCTTTCGTTCTAGCTAGCTCCGTAAGTTCCTTTTGATTTGGCACAACAAACCCAATTACATAAGAATGGTAACTGAAACACAAAAAGGATAACTTAGTAAGGACTAAAGGACCATGCACTGCGCTTACTAATGTAACTGATTGCCTTAGCACTCTATAGCCAACTCGTTATTACTGGAAAACCCACAAACATCCATGAAAATCACACATCATACTTATCTCATGCAATGCCTCTGACCACTTAGTCACAGTACATTTGAGAGCTCTGGCAGAGAGAGTTCAACCTCTCTCGAGAAATTCTAACTCTAGGTAAAAATATACATTTTTAAAGAAAGTTTTCATCTTTTTTATTCATCTTTGAAAAGATTAGTAAACTCATGGAATCAAGGTAAGAAAAGTAACACCTGTAAGTTATATTTCTACAGAAATGCAGCAGCAAGTCAGAATCATGTGATGGGCCAGGTTTAAACCAGGCACTCAGAAGGCAGAGGCAAGTAAGGTCTTGCATTCAAGGGTAGCCTGTGACAATGCTCATTCTCCTGTTATCAGAAGAATTTGTATCATCATAGGAATTTAGTATGCACAAAGACAGGTACTATTTTGAGAAATGCAAAACATCAGGATTTCTGGGCAGAGAGCCGGTGGTCCCCACAATAGACAGGCTAAGGCAGGAGGATTGCTGTGAATTCAGGGCCAGCCTGACCCTGAGGAAATGACAGCATTGTGACAAGAAAAGGACACTTGGAGTTATTCTTAAATAAATAAAACTCATCTCTGGAGCAATGCTGACAAAAAAACAAATGACTTTTTAAAGTGCAGAGTCACTGATGACCCATGTAGAGGGTGCTACCTGATCAAGTCTAAGCAAGTATCTTAAAAATCCCACCATCTTGGAAGGGATATGGTGGTTGCATGACTGTAATTCCAGCAGCACTGGAAGGTAATTCAAGGGTGGCCCAGTCCAGAGTGAGATCCAGGACATCCAGGCTATAGAGCAAGATCTTCTCACTAAACAACAAAATCCAGTCTCCAAACCCTGAGACATTTCTGGTACTAATTATTTCAGAAGACAACTATTCCACCAGAAGCTCTACCACCTGGGGTGCACCCCAAAGTTCTAAGTTGATTTTCCTAGGACACCTATGACTATGTCAGCTGCTACAGACAGGTTACTAGGTTACAGGTTACAGACAGACATGTGACTGTGATTACTGGTCATATGACTAAGTCACTTCACTTACTATTACAGAAAGGCAGTCAGGTCTAATCTCAGATTCCATCAGTTCCCAATACACCTCTAGGCTTCTAAATTTACACTTCCGTTCCCTGCTGCCTATGCTGTCATGGGCTGTGAGGCAGTGGTAAGCCAGGGCCAGCAGTAAGCATGCTGCAGGTCAGAAGCACAGAAGAGGACTGTAGGAAGATGCTACTTATTCCCCTTGCATCTGACTGCGTCTGCAGAGCCTCCCTGTGCAGAGGTATTGAGGCAGCAGAAGAACTTATTCTTCCCAGCTCTGTCACTCAGGACACCTATGGAGAGGTGTAAAGCAGCACAAACCCAGGAGACAAGAGGAGAGCATCCCAGGAAGTAGCGGCTCACAAGATGTAAAAAGGAGGTGGCGGCCCACGAGCTGCCACTGCTCACGGCACACCCACCAACTTGTACACACTCAGCACAGACTCCACGAGCTTACCTGTTTGCATACGCACAAATGTTATCAATCAGTGGGAGGTTCTTCAAAGCTGCCTCTACTTTCCCAAGAGAAACATACTCTCCTGCCTGTAGTTTCACAAGGTCCTTTTTACGGTCTGCATCGAACAAAGGCAGAAACATTGTGAACAGTCGTTAACACCTTAAAGCACATAGAAATACTCTCACCAAGTTATTTAAACCTTTTCTCAACTAAGCATTGATGGCTGCCTTAAAGTTGAGATGACACAATAAAAAGTCAGACCCTAATCTTCTACAATTAAGTAAATTTTTTGTGGAAACAATCTTAGTTAAGGGACGTCATCCTTTTATGACTCCACTCTATTCTGCTGAGCTAATCCGCTCCTGGCACTCACTAGTACACAAGGAAAGCAGCTTTGTGATGTGATGGGCAAAGGCGCACCAGCTGGCGAGAAGAGTGACACAAACACAGCGACCACACAGCACAGCCAGCTCGTGGACTGGGACAGAATCCTGACAAGATTAGGAAGTGCAACAGGATTGGAACAGCACTGGCAAGAGCTAAAAAACTGAAGCACAGAGAGCAAAGAAAAACGTCAAAAGAGGCGGGAGGCTAACGCCGGCTGGGTGACAGAGGCCCCGAACTGCTAGCAGCCATTAAAGGCTTCTTAGAACAGTGAGGTTTCCTCATCACACTGGAAAGTGAAAAGTTGGAAGTGAAAAGGTTTGGAGCGGTGTGTAGCAGCAGAGGGGAAATCCTTATGACAGGGTGGCAGAAGGCATAGGCCTAACCGACAAATGCTGAAACAGAGGGAGAAAAAGCTTGGAGGCCCGTCTGCCTCTATCATGCAGGGAAGCGCCTCAAGACTCAAGTATCTTATAATAGGAGGCTCACTTAGGAACTAACTCAAGAGGATAGCAGTTCTCAACCTGTGGGTCAGGATCCCTTTAGGGGGTCAAATGACCATTTCACAGGGGTCACCCAAGACCATCAGAAAGCATAGATATTTGCATAAGATTCATAATAGCAGAAAGATAGTTATGAAGCATCAGCAAAGATAATTTTATGGTTGGGGGTCACAACATGAGGAACTGTATTAAAGGGTCACAACATTAAGTTGAGAACCAGTTCACCAGTCCCTGAAACTCACCAGATGTACTCAACTCCTCCCTCCTCACAAGCTTGCTCAAGCAGTAAAGACTAAGAGACACTGTCAGATAAGCCAAGCTGCCCAGAAGAGGCTCAGACCAACTGGGCTGCCAAGAAGAGACAGATGGCTTCAACTTGTCAAGATGGCGGCAAGGTCAAGCAGGAAGCCCAGGACGCCAGCCTTATGGGCTCCCAGCCATGCTGCTGCTGTCTCTAGTCATTCCCACACCTGCACTCCATTAGTTTACCCAGTTGGACTTTGGTGACATAGCACTTTAGTCTGCCGTCTGTTCCCTATCTGAGGTAAGCAGATGTTTGCTTGTGTCTCCCCAGGAAGCCTCGAATAACTTCAGGATAGATCTGGCACTAGTGAAGGTGGACAAACTACAGGACAAGGCATGAAAGGTGTTTGTCTTGTAGGTCAGTATTGACTTGCTAGGCTTTCCTTGGTTATCCTGGGCAAAGCCAGGACTAAGTTCGGATCAGAAAGCACTGCACAGTATCTTACAACTAACAAAAACAAGATTTCCCTACCCAAACAGTAGAGAATGACGAATGATTACATATCTGTGACTCAACAGCTTTTACAACCTTATTCATAATACGCCAAGCTTTAAGAACACTTTAGTCCCTCTTTACAATGTTGTATTTTAGGAATGAGATAAAAGCCCTCCTCAATATTACAAAGTTAAGCTCTTTCACTAATAAACCAGTCTCTGTAAAGACAGCCACCACTTTGCAAAGTCATCTGGGAAAACACATACTTTCAAGAAAGAATTCAGAGGCTGAAAAGATGACTCCGCATTTAAACCAGGCAGTACTCTGGCAGAGGACCTGGGTTCAGTTCCCAGCGCCCTTCTGGTGGCTCACAACCAACCATCTATAACTCTAGTTCCGGGGGATTTGGCACCCACCTCTGATCTCCAAGGACATCATGCACACATGCCGGGCACATACATACAGGTAGTCATACACATAATGTAATCTTTTTTAAAGGATGCAACGCTCACCAATGATCTTCAGACAGCCGTCAGGGTCAAACTCTCCAATATCTCCAGTGCACAGCCACCGCTGTCCATTTTCATCTTCAAAGAAATCAGTCTTTGTTTTTGCTTCGTTTTTGTAGTACCCCATTGTCACATTTTGGCCACCAATAAGAATTTCACCTCTGGGATGTGGTTTGTCAGTATTAAAATAGCCACCTAATAAACACAAAATAACGCATATAGTATTATACAAATATTCAAAACTATTAGTTTCTAGTAGTTATTAGTTTCTAATACTTAACAGATATTTTAACCAACTAAGAGTCTTCAAGGGATACAAACTAGACCCTGTGGCTAAACATCATCAATAAGCTAGAGACAAATTCTCAGTTGTTGAATAATGAATATCCATGCTTTTAGGCTACTACTTCAGTCTAAAGTCCAGCATCCTCCATGTATTATGTAAAAAATTAGTTTCTACTCAGTCCATACATCATGCACTGTCACATAGTAAATAAATAATACAACAGACCCCTCATAAAATCACATTATTATAAAGTTAGATGTTAAACTCTGGGCTTAAATTTATTGAATATATTTCTAACTTCTGCTAAAAACAATTAAGAATTTATCAAAGCCTTAGACTCTTTAGAAAGTTATATCCCAATAATTCACAGGTAACCTATAAGTCTTAATATGACACAAACATTTTACAATATTTTTTTATTTCAAAATAAAATAAGCAGTAGACATTTTAATAGAATTGTTAAAGCTATTTCCTTCCAAAATATGGAAAATAAAAAATATAATATAAATGGAGCAAAATGATTTTTCTCTTTGGAAAAATAAAATCACTACTCTTTTATCACATTTATTCTCCCTCCTCCTCATACCTCTCTCTCTCTCTCTCTCTCTCTCTCTCTCTCTCTCTCTCTCTCTCTCTCTCTCTCTGTGTGTGTGTGTGCGTGTGTGTGTGTGTGTGTGCATCTGTGTGTGGTGTGTGTGTTCATGTGCATGTAAATTACAGCATATGTGTAAAGGTCAATTCTATTTGACAACCATGTGGTTTCTAAGGACTGAACTCAGGTCCTGAGGATCACAGACAAGAGCTTTACCCCTGTTCAGCTCTAGGTAAGACACAGGTAATATAATGAACAAAATGAGCACTTAGAATTTTACATTCTAGAATATGGAACCAAAGAAACTAGAACACAATTCTCACTTCAATCTAAAAATAGGCTGTTACCTTCCTCCCAGTTCTTTAATTTGATTTCACAGCAAACTAATGGTGCTCCCACTCTGCCGGTATTGTAGTCCCACACTGAGAGGCAAAAGAAGAAAAATATTTGGAAGCATAGTTAATCAATCTATGACTATTTAACCCTCAGATAACAGCACCCCTATCTACAAGAGAATCTTGGAAACCAAAGTGAGCCCTGGGCTTCGTGCTCTGGTTGGCACGGGTATGCTACTCGGTTGAAGCAGTACTTTTCTAACAGCCTAAATTATTACAGAAACTGACTGTACAAGTAGCATTTGTTATGTTGACAAGACATAGTTTGGGGCTTATTAAAGATATTTTAAAACATTTTAAGTAAAGGGATTAAGAGAAGAAGTCCAACCCCCCCCCCCCCACACATACACACACCCAGGAAAACCTAGGAGACGTACTCAGGTTGATGACCATGGCTTTCTCTTCGTCTTTTCTGGCACTGGGGAAAGTTCCAGGTAGTGTGGAGTCCACTGCAGCACCTCAGAGTCCCTTGGCAATCAGGCACACCTACTCCAACTCCCCAGAGTCTCTGCCCACCACGTCCTCACATTAATACCCATCCATACATGTGAATGGCTGCCTGGCTCTCAGACGACACCACCTACCTTCTGTAATTGTTCCAGCCCCAGTAGATTCTGTGAGTCCATACCCCTGACCAACGGGACAACAGAAACAGATATTCATGAATCGCTGCGTCGTTGCAGAAAGTGGAGCACCACCACACAATAAAAGGCGAATATTTCCACCCAGCAGCCTTCGGACATTCCGGAAAACAAAGCTGAAAGTAGCAACAGAAAATTCAAGACTTTAAGCAGTGTGGTGGTTTGAATGAACGGGCCCCACAGGTTCACACTTGAATGTTTGGTTCCCAGTTGTCGGAAGGATTAGGAGGTATAGTCCATTAGGAGGAGGGATGCAGTATATGGGGCCTCAAACACCAGCACCATCCCACGTTCTCTGTCTGCCGCCTGTGGACCAGGATGGAATCTAAGCCACCTTGCAGGCCACCAATGCTCCTTACCATGACGGCTATGGACTAAAGTCCTCGAAACTACAAACATGTCCCCAACTAAACGCTTTCTTTTACAAGCTGCCTTAGTTATGGTGCCTCTTTACATGGATAAAAGTAACTAAACCAGCAGTTCCCAAGTATTTAAACTCTCAGAGTTTGAGATTAAGTAATATAATCAATGTGGTACAGCCAGTTGAGGAGACTCTTTTGGGCCACTACATCTGTCTTAAATAGTAGTTCTATCAAGCAAAGAAAATGTCATTTACTCTTAATTAATTTTCATGTGATATTAAATCATCATATATAATTGTTTATTGTGAACAAGTGGACTGTGCCACAGCACAGCACTGCTAACGCCGAGTGAGACCACACCCTGTGAACTCAGCATTGAGTAAGGTGGGAGGAGTGGGCCAGCGCCCGAAACCATGGAAGACTGTTAAGCATTTTGAAAGGGATTAAGACTCAATGGCAGCCACATGAGAAGCTGCACTGAGGCAGATGTGGTGCCTGTGCCCCTTCAATCTGACGCTTTGCCCATTCAGCCATCCAGTCTTCATCTTAGTACTCAGAAGGCAGAGGCAGGGGAATCCCTGCATTCCCAGGGAAACTCTGTCTTAAGATTGTGTGTGTGTGTGTGTGTGTGTGTGTGTGTGAGAGAGAGAGAGAGAGAGAGAGAGAGAGAGAGAGAGAGACCGAGAGACAGAGACAGAGAGACAGAGATAGAGAGACAGAGAAGAGAGAGACAGACAGACAGAGAGACAGACAGAGAGACAGGCAGAGAGACACAGGAGACAGAGAGACACAGCAAGACAGAGAGAGACAGAGAGCCACAGCAAGGGAGCGAGACAGCAAGAGCACACATGCACACAGAGGCCAGAAGCCATAGCGTGTCCAACCACACTCTCCCTCCGCCCACCCTTTTGCCCTCCAGCCTCCAGCTCTGAACTCTGGATTCCCCTCCCCTTGCTTCCCAACAGCAGAGATTATGGGCCTGTGTCACCACACCCATCTTAAAGTAAATGTACTACTTATAACTGCCTCGCTTCCCTTGGATGTTGATGTGAACTCTGTTGATGACTGGTCTCTGTTGAGAACTGGTGTTACTCACCGGTCACACAGTGGAGTACTACACCCCTTTGAAATCTGTTCCATCTTATAATTATATGCCAAAATAAACAGGTTTCGTTGAAAAGCACTCATTTCATTCACTTTATTCATGACATTTTTGTAGATCCGATCCATGATTTCCTAGATGCATAAATGAGTTCATTAAGCATATGAGTGATCTTCACATTTAAATCCCACCCGTACGACTAACACTTGTAATCATTGTCTGTATGACGTAGGACAATGCGTGGTAGAGGCTGGAGGACAGTGGCATGGACTTGAGTCTCTCCTTCCATGGCTTCTAGGAATTGAACTCAGGTCCTCAGACTTGCATAACAAGCACCTTACCCATTCAGCTACCCCACTGCCAAAACATGAAATCATCTCTAAGATGTATTTTATCAGAACTAAAAGTCTTAGATCAAATAACAATGTTTTAAATGAAGTGCTATTGCCACCCACGACCTGTAGCTGACAGATCTTCTGTGGCGGGCAGTTCTTACCGGGACAGCGGCCATCAGTGTTGGCATCAACACGGATGTGTCGCCTTTGCTTCCTTTCTTTATTTTTGAAGACTATAGAACAGAAAAAAAAAAAAAACTACATTAAGATCTTTAACTTAAAAGCGTAATGACATTCTTAGCTCAAAGGCAAATATTTACTCCTTCAGTGTAGTTATATTCTAGACATACAAGGCAAATAAGTTTATTTTAAAACAACTGAAAATACAATGTAAACTGATAGGGAAAACATGTTAAAAATATTAGTATTTCGAGTCGCAGGTAATGTGATTTACCTGATCTGCTAATGTCTGTGGTGAAGAGTAACCGATTCGGCATCCATGAGAAAGACACACAAGCTCAGCGCTTAATTCTAGAACATGTGCCAGGGGCAAATACCCGATGTATACATCTCCCTCTCTGAAAGAAAGGCAGATGAGAGCAAAGGTTAAAGCGGAAACTTTAGATCTTTGGAAAGATCTTTGGAAAGTTAGTTATGTCAAATGATGTTTTGCTGGGACACATGGATTCTTGAGGAAGGAGTATAACTATGACCCCACAGGCAGTGGGAGATGAGCTTTGCTGTGGTTTGCTCTGCCTCACTCTCCTTCCTAATGACTCACATCTATTGTTTCACCTTACATAGCACTGTTGAGCTCAACTGTGGCTAGGCTGCCTTTGAGAGAAACTTGCCCGAGCACTGCTCATGCAGTTCCTGAAGCTGCTTGCCACTTCAGCGAGCGTTGTTGTTTCTCTATGGTTCAACTACAGCTGCTGGTTCGTGCCTGGTGCCTGCCTGCTGAGAGGACTGAACTGCGGCTGCCAGTCTGTGTGTGCTGTCTACCTGCCTAGGGAACTGGTCTGCAGCTGCTGAGTCATATTTGGTATTTGATATAGTACAAAACTGCTAAGACAGAAGATGGAGCTTAGCCCTGAAAGAGCTCTTGCTGAACAGGTCCACTTTCCCCACATCCTAATAACTTTTCTCTTCCACTGCCTCTGCTGGGTGGTGAGCTAGAGAGGTTGAACCCTAATTAAAAAAGAAGGTTGCAAAAAAATAAAAATTATGCCTACAAAAGGTCATGGGAGCTGTCTGCCAGAAGTGGCTACAGCATGCTTACAGACACATGGAGCACAGCTGAGCACCTAAGTCCCTGCTGATAGGGTAGAGATAAAACAGACAGAAAAAACAACTACAACCCAACCCAAAACCAAGGAGGCAGGCACTTTCAGAATGTGGTCTGTTGCAGAAGCAAAGTGCTAAGGCACAAGAAAAGAGGAGATAAACTCTGGAGTTAGCTGGTGTCTGGTGTCTCTCACAGAACAGCCATGGCATGCCTATTCTAGGAGTTGGAGCTAGTAATAAATCCAAAAGTATACCTAAATATACAGGAAAATGTTTCATATTTGTTTATGAATGGCCCCGTATCTACAACATGAAGAGAAACTGAGTAGAGTCGCAAGGGAAAGTGCAGCTCAAGTATCCCAGCTCTCCTCCCAAGCTCAGCTCCACAGCTAACTGCCCATGACTGCCCATGACTGAGTACCTGATGTCTGCACAAGGGTACAGTGACAGCCAAGCAGCACACTAACACAGTCATCGGGTGCTGACTCCATCTCTCAAGGCCTGCCGGAACGCCTCTAACCCCGTCTGCTGTCTCCGGCCCTTTTTTTTTTTTTTTGCCTACTCCATTACATTCTCCCGATTGCACAAGAGTACAACTTCAAACCAGTTAACAATGGTTAACTCATCTGTCCTCCAGAAGGACATTTATATATAAAAACAACTATGTACATAAAGAAGCAATACTAATTGACTGAAATGATCTTAAAATTTTAAGGGATTTAAAATTACGAAGTCAGCTAAAGCTTTCATTTATCAATATTAAATAATTAAACTATTATTTTAAGTCACATGAATATAACTAGGGCTCAGCAGTTAACAATGCAGTCAAACAACTTAACCTAGTTTGGTTCTCAGCACCCTGCTAGGCACTCACAGCTACCTGCAATTCTAAGGGCATCTGATACTCTAGCCTCCACGGGTTCTTGGGTACTGGCACTTACATACAGACACATATATGTGGCTAGACAAACACAAACACACACACACACACACACATGTTGACTTTTAAAACTTATTAATGTTCTCTAAAATTTCTTCTTTCATAGACACCTGAGAATACCTTACTTAGCCATCTAGTAAAATGGTACAAATGTTTCAACTCTTAACCACTACAAATATGTAGTCACTCTGAGTTTTACAATGACATACCCCAGTCTTGGAATCCTTCTCGCCATCCCTGTTATAGATGCAATGATGTTGCTGTGTGAGATCATGACTCCCTTTGGAATTCCTGTGGAGCCACTTGTGTACATGATTACTGCAATATCTGAGGGCAGTGGTTTGCTGTGAGCTTTCTTTTCTATATTGAAGAAAAGGAAAAGGAAACAAAAAAGAAGAAAGTTAGCTCTATGAGCAATTTTCTTTTAACATGCACACTGCAGTCAACGCATACGGAGGCATGAAGAATACGGGAACAAAAAGCAGCATCCTGGCAAAGGCCTCTGTAAAGTTAACTTCAGCAAAGACCTAAATAAGGTGAGCAAAGTGGGGAGGTCACAGAGAAGTAAAAGCAGTGGACATTTCCCACTACAGAGGCGATGTCTGCAAATCCACACTCAGGAAGCTAAGAGGAGATCCTAAGGTCAATGCCAGCCTAGGCCACATGGTAAGCTCTGGAACAATTCAAACAGATCATGTTCCATTTCGTAGATATGTGTGAGAGAGGGAGAGAGAGGGAGATGGGGGGAGAGGGGGAAGAAGGGAGAGAGGGAAGGAGGGAGGGAGGGAAGGAAGGAGGGAGAGAGGGGGCAGTAAACAAGCCAGTACAAAGGCCTTAAAGTAGAAAGAAATGTGCTTGGCATCTATAAACACTAGCACTATGGTAGGATTGGAGTAACCCTAAGCACCAGTGGAGCAGCACGCAGAACCACAGGCAGCCTTAGAAAGCACTGAGGAGGACTGGCTCACACCCTGGGATCAGAAGAAAGGCCCTTTTCAACAGAGGCAGGCCATCATCTGTGGCAAAAGTAACTTTGAAGCTATACAAACTTGGCTGCTATGGCTATGTAAATTAAAAATGGAATGAAAAAGAAGGAGGAGCAAAAGCTCCTCTGGATAAAGGGCTTGAACCCTTACACCTGCACGCTCACTAACGTGTCCCTGCGTCAGGAGATGACCTTGGTGGTTGTGCTCAGCACCCAGGGCTGCTCAGTGTTGCCTGTTTGTAGCCACAAGACTACAAGCCTAAGATCGACAACCTACACACTACAGAAAAGGCACAGGGGACAAACAGATGACAGCACCATCCACCTGCCTACACTCACCCCAGACTAATGAACAGTGGCTTCTTATAGAGAGTGCTCTTCCAGGATGCCCCCTTCCCTCACACCATGAGCCACATATGCATAGTTTCTTTTTCTCTTTCTGTAACTAGATTGCACTGGTCAACATTCTCTGAATACTCAGAGAAACTGAGTACCTACAACTCAATAAATATGCTCAAATATCATCAGTCCTGTTATCTCCCATAATGACAGCATTATCCCATCCCTAATCAGAATCACCTAATTTCCCACTACAGAGGCAATACTATTACGACATCTCAGAGACCTGCAGTCTAATTTTCTGATGCTCATTTCTTTGAAAGTTATGACTCTGAAAGTGTCTATGCCTTGTGTGATTTGGAAGATTAAAACTACGCAAGGCAAGTAAAAGGAGAGATAAGTGAAAAAGAGGACTCCTGGCCTCTAGCTAAGACTCTAACTCTAATGGATAAATTTAAAGCAGTTACTTTAAACTACTCAAAACTTACAGAAAGGGGGAACGGAAAATTGAATGATGTAAAAGTATTTTAATTTATTTCAAATAAACACTAGTGCTATTGGTTATTGTTGCCATTGTTTTGCAGACAGGGTCTTGTGTAGCCCATCTGCCCTTGGGCTAGATTCTAGGTCAATGATGATCCATTTCTGATCCCTCTGCTCCACCTCCTGGTGCAGACATGACAGGAATGTGCTGTCGAGGCCTCTGTTCTGCAAAGCTGCAGATCAAACCCAAGGCTTAGAGCAGGCTGGGCAAACACTGCATGTGAGCTACATTCCCAGTCCATACTTTAAGAATAAATAAGTGCTGGCATTTTCCTTACTTCTTTCTTTGAAGGTTACGTAAAAGTAATTGGAGAAGAATCCATTTCCACAGTTACAGTCTAGAAAACTGTCTTGGAATCTAAGCTCTGGTGAGTTCTAGAGAACAAGGTGGCAGAGCGTGCACATCTGGAATGATCACAACATACCCACGTTGGCCTTCACTCCGAGGGCCTGCACTGCAGCCATGGTGTGTACAATGACGCCCTTGGGGAACTCAGACCAGGTTGGAGGCTTTCCATCAACAGTAATAATATGCCGCAGACGAGGAACCAAAGAGACAATATCCTGAAGAAACACAATAACAATCATGACCTGTTAGCCAACAGTTGAGTGACTTGGGACTCTGAGGCACCAACTGATTTCTTGCTCCAAAAGTTAAATGGTACAGCTAGAGAGAGAGGCTGGAGGAAAGGAAGGAAGAGGGAGGGGAAGAGGAGGGGAAGACTCACTAGTCTGTAGCACAATCTTCTTTGATAAAGTCCTCAACAAAGTTACTGCTCCACAAAATGGACATATAAATACAGGATACCTGAAATGCTTCTAGAGGTGTGTGCATGCGTGCCTGCATGTCTGCCTGTCTGTGTGCGCATGCATAGGAGGACAGAAGACAACTTTTGGTGGTGGTCCTTAGATGTTCTCCAAACCCTCCTCAAGGTGCTCTGGTTGCACCATGAAAAACAGTAAGCCCCAGGGACCCACATGTTCTGCTAGCAACTGGTACTGGGAATATAAGCAGATATGACCACAGCTGGCATTTAAAATAAGAGTTCTGGGTCAAACCCAGGTCCTTGCGATTACAAAGGCAAGCATTTCACTTTACCTACATGGTGCATAGGCATGCATGCAGGTAAAACACACATACATGATGTAAATATAAAATGTTGAGACCAGCAAAATGGCTCAGGAGGTACATTTACTTGTCACCAAGTCTGATGACACAAGAAACCCCATGATGAAAGGAGAGTTAACTCCCACAGGTTGTACAGACTTTTCACAGGTGTGTTGTGGCACATGTAACTACATATAGGCATGCAGATGCACTCAAAAATGATAGACATGCAAAACTATTAATTATACACAATATACAATAAAAAGTGGTCATCCTTTCAACACTGGCATATTAACAACCTTTACCTATGGTCTATGTGCACTTTTTATATTCTAAAGGAAAAACACAGTATGGCTCATCACAGGACAAGTCAAAGCATCAGACTCTTAAAGGGAACTGTGGTCCTCACCTTCAGCTTTGTTTGCAAGAGTTCTTTGCTAGTGATGATGTTGGTCACCTCTGTCTCATTCAGTCCGTGAACAATGGCTGGACCTCCCAGAGTGGCATACAGTGTGACAACTACAAGGAGGAGAACACGGGTCACACATAAGCAGCACAGACAGCTACCGCGCAGCAGCACCTCTGCAAGTGCGTGTGAATCATAACGCAGTGCCCCTTCTCACGGACAGCCGGGGCGAGCTACTGCGGCTGTGCACCTAAGGCTCTAATCAGTATCCTGTCTACTCAGCTTCCTCTAACCTTCTCAAGAGTCCTAGTATTTTAAGTCAAGAGTCTTAATGTATGTTTCATCTTCACTATATTCTAGGACTAATATAGCGTAAAGAAATTATATCCATCCTAGAATGTCAAAACCTTCCTTGTTGGCTGCTTTGGAACTAAAAGGTGAAATGGGGCGAGCCCATTCATTGGTTCTCAACCTTCCTAACGCTGCAGTCCTTTAATATAGGACTGTGTTGTGACCCAACCATAAAATCATTTTTGTTGATACTTCATAACTATAACTTTGCTACTCTTATGAATCATAATATAAATATCTCTTGTTTTCAAATGATGTTAGGCAGCCCCTGTGAATGGGCTGTTCTTCCCCTAAAGGGACTACAACCCACAGGTGCAGAAGCACTGGACAAGCCAGTAAGACAGCACACTGGACGCAGATCTTAGGTATCACATCAACAAAACAGTAGTGATGAGGTCTATAGTCCTAGCACTTGGGGACTGGAAGGAGGCCATCCTCCATCACCCCGAGCTTGATCCAGCTACACTAAAACCCTGGCTCAAAAGACCAACTAAGGGCCCCAACAGTGGTGGCGCACGCCGTTAATCCAAGCACTTGGGAGGCAGAGGCAGGTGGATTTCTGAGTTGGAGGCCAGCCTGGTCTACAGAGTGAGTTCCAGGACAGCCAGGGCTACACAGAGAAACCCTGTCTCGAAAAAAATCTGACTAACTGGGTCCAAAACAGGGAGGGAGGAAGGGAGGGAGGGAGGGAGGGAGGGAGGGAGGGAGGGAAACAAGTGAATATCAAGCCCTAACACACACTCTGTCAGTAAGGACATAAAGGTAAAACTCAGTATCAGAATGCTAACCTATTAAGAAATATTAATCCCAGTGTAGTGGTGAACATCTCTAATCTCAGCACTCAGTAGGAAGAGGTAAGTAGCTCTCTGAGTTTGAGGTCAGTGTATATAGTAAGTCCTAGGACAGCCAGGGCTATATAGAAACCTTGTCTTAAAAAACAAAACAAGAAAGAGAGAAGGCTTTGACAGGTGCCATCTTACGCACGCTGGAAGTTGTACATGAAGCAGGCCTGCGCGGCAATCATCCACTCAGCCCTGGTCTCGCAGAAGATGGCGATGTTGGCCTTCGGTTTCTGGCCCAACATTTGCAGCCCATTTCCGAAGTCAAGGGCTCGAGTGTAGACATCCTCATAGGAAAGCCAATTATAGTGCCCCAGAATAACCTGATATAGCAAAGTATAAAAAACACAAATATCTTTTATTGTGATCAAAAGAAATCAGAAAAATTTCAAACTTTACAGTCAGAAAGTTATGTGAATATAAAACATGTTGGTTTCAAGTGAAGATGTATCTTAACAGTTAGCTTTGTGACACTGCCCTTGACAACCCAAACCCTATGCTAGCTAAGCTTTAACTATGAGGGGAAGGCTGGCTTTATTTTTGGTTTTCACAAGTATTTAGAACTGAGCTAAAACATGAGGATCTATACAGTTCAAGACCAGCTTAGTCACACACTGAGGCTCTATTTCAGAAAACCGAAAAAGGTCACAAAAGTCTGAAGTTACCTGGAGCACAGAGTATGTGACTGAATCATTTCTTAGACAAACGGCCCTGAACTAATTCTTCATTTAGAGCAGAAGATTACGTTGTGGATTTCAGAAACAGACAGTATGTGATCTATAAAAAGAAAGTGACCCTACTACCAAGTTCACAGAAATATTTATGGCCATTTAACCTGAATTAATTATCCTATCACAATAAGCAAAGTAAAAAGTCTCTCTACAACCAGGTGGAGACTCAGTGAAGGTATTCAGCGTCCCTCAGTCGAAGCCTCCAACACCTAACTAGCCTACAGTATTTCATTTGGGTTTGTCACAAAGAAGCAAAGATAACCTCAAGTTTAACTTATTAATAAGCTCCTTTTAAAGCTGCTTAGCATATTTTTCTTCAGGGATTTTCAACTAAAACACAACCAGGAATTCTCCATTGCATACAAAAACTGAACAAAAAGCAAACTACAAATACATACAGCTGGCTTCTAAGCACAGCCATGCTCCTTTATGTCTCATGCATCTTAAGTCATCTGACCAGGGACTAGAGATGGCCAGGGAAGACCAAGATTCAATTCCCAGGACCCATGTGGCAACTCAACCATCTATAACTCCAGTTCCAGAGGATTCTTTCTGGCCTCCATAGGCCCTGGCCCACAAGTAGTGCACAGATATGCATGTAGGCAAATCATTCATACACATATAACTAAAAAACAAAACCATCTGACCACTTTATTTCTAACACTGTAACAACATTCAAGAGAGTTCTGTGAGCAGTTAGGTGGAGAAGGGATCAACGCTGCCCTCTGGTGTCCTACTCAAGACAGACATAAGATCACACTGTAGGTCCCTAACTGTAGGTCCCAAACTCTCACCTTGCTCTGCACCCCCAGGAAATGTTCAACATGGGAGCTCCAATGACTACAAAAGGAGCTCTGTATGACTGAGAAGACAGGAGAAAACGTGGACTAAATGTGCAAGATTATAGTTACTAAGTACTGTAAACTCCACCTGCTAGATTCTAAACCTAAATGACAGACTTTACATGGCAAAAAAATCACCCAACATACTACCCAATACACAAATACATAAACTCTGATGACAGCACCATCTGACATCACTATCATCACAATTCTAAAATCAATAATCACATATAGCCCATGCCTATATTCCAGCACTCAGCTGAGGCAAAAGTATCGTCTGGAGTCTTAGGCTAGCCCAGGCCATATGAGGATTCAGGCCAGCTTAGGCCTGTGAAAGCCTATCACAGAACAGAAATAAAAACAAGGAAGGAAGGAAGGAAGGAAGGAAGGAAGGAAGGAAGGAAGGAAGGAAGGAAGGAAGGAAGGAAGGAAGGAAAGAAGGAAGGAATCATATTTCAAGGGCTTCTTTGTTCCTTCTCTAGGACACTGAAGATCAGGTTTCTAGGCAAATACTGCGGAGAAGAATAAAGAGAGAGGTAGACAGATCTTCTTAATAAGTCGCTTTCTCTCTCTGCTCTGCCCTGTTGACTCAGGGAAGTTATAAAATTTCCATCCATTACTCTCCAAGTCTAAGTGTTAGGATGGGAATGTAGCACTCGTTTACTAAGTCATTGTGACACCATTGCCAGTTTCTTTTAGTAGCTATCCTCAAGAAGCACTTTCCTGGTTTACAGAAAACACTGAGCCTTTGGCAGATCCTAATTCCCCCCCCCCCACACACACACACCACCACCACCCCACCCCCCAGGCAGGGTCTTGAGAAGATTTAGAATGGCCTTGAATTTGCACTTGTGAGAGGGTAACCTTGAACTTCTGATCCTCTCTGCCTCCAACCTTGGAAGAGCTGAAATTACAGGCATGCTCCACTTCATCCAGTTTTCTACACTGCTGGGAACCCAGCCGAGGGTTCTCCCTCCACATGCTGGGCAAGCACTCTACCATCCAAGTGACATCACCAGCTCACTAGGTACCATCTTGAGACCCTGCGGACAGTGAGTGCTAGGATCTGGGCATGCCTTCCTGATTCCCTGATTCTGGGTTTCCTGGGCAGCAAGTCTCTGTTTTCGGAGTTTCTGCGTGACAGGGCGGTACTGTTATCCTAGTGGCTCTTACCACATCAAAACCAACATGCCCGGGGTCTTTACAGTGGGTTCAGCTTTCCTTAAGTCTCAATGTCAAGTATCATACTAACAAGTAATCAGATGAAGCCCGAGTTAAATGAAAATCCAAACGTAGGTCAGGCGGTGGTGGCACACGCCTTTAATCCCAGCACTTGGGAGGCTGAGGCAGGCAGATTTCTGAGTTCGAGGTCGGTCAGCCTGGTCTACCGTGAGTTCCAGGATAGCCAGGGCTACACAGAGAAACCAAAAGAAAATCCAATCCAAACATGATAAGAAAATTGAAAAAATGTTCTTCCTGTCTTCTCTATCCCCAAATATTGACTACCAAGGGAGGGAAAAAAACTGAGAAAAGATGAACAGAAAAATTAAGGAGAATGAGGAAAAAGAAAGTTTTGTCAGCTAAAAGAACTCAAAACAAGAATCATTCTTCAAAGACCATGTATCTCAAATTATAAAACGGCTAGCAGGATGGCTCAACAGGTAAAAAAAAACATTTAGTCATCAAGGATTGCTTCAAAAAGCTCTTCAATACAACCATCTATCCAACAAGGTTTCTAACAGGTACATCAAAATAGACGTTCTCTCAGTCACCCTCTTTCCCCTGCCTGTCCCTTCATCATTCCTATGTAAGCAGAGGACAGCACACCCAAGTGCTTAACACAGTAACTGACGTTACTCTAACGTACACTCATTTTTAATCTCATTTCTAAGACTATCCAGAGTCTATCTACAAAACAGTGCCTGAGCCCAGCCATCTTTCACTTCCATTACTGTCATCCCGGGTGTCTTCTCCATAACACATACCACTCTTACTCCCTACAACCCTATAGACAAGGCCATTCCTTAACTTCAGACTGCGGCTTTCTGCCTTTGCAGTAGCACTTAGGCCCTGGGGACTGGAAGCCATATGCTGTCACCCCTGCAAACCCCAAGCCTGCTTCCTATAAACCCCATCCTTTCTGTTCTTGAGGGAGGCTAAAACAGAACCAGAAGATGCTCTCTCTGGGATCTTAGAGTATCCACCCCGAGCACTACACTTGACTGAGCTCAATCTCGTCTGGGACCCACTACTCTCTCTTCCTGCCCAGGTTATTCACCCAAGTTTGCTAGATCTTATTCGGGTCTCACCTTAACTGAGACCTATTGAAGCAGGCTCAAGCACCAATCTGCTTTTCACACTATATGATCTCTCTTCCTCTAGTGTAAGAATGTGAGATCCATGCCAGAATTAACTTGCATGTTTTTATTACTGTTAAGGACTTGGACAGTTTGCTCAGTGTGTGGAACACTGGAGCCTTGACAACTCTTCTTGCTCTCATCATTCAGTCAGACTTTTGTTACACATGGAAACAAGTTCAATATTCCTGACAGAACAGTTCTCGGGGAATCTGAGAGCCACTTTCTCATTTTAACCTTAGGTGAGCATTTTACCATTGAGCTATATCCCTAGTCCTGACAGTAACCTCAGGGAAGGGTCACCCCCGTGGAGTGACACACACAATTGTAAATATCCATGTAGAGAGGTGATTGGAGAATGGATGGAGAGAAGAAGGTTTATGGGACATATGGGGAGGGGGGAACTGGGAAAGGAGAAATCATTTGGAATGTAAACAAAGACTACATGTGGTGGCTCCTGCCACCACACAAAGGCTATAACAAGAACCAAGAGCTTGTAGGTGGGTGCAGGGCCAGCTTGTTTAACTCACTAGCTTGAAGCCCATTCCCAGTCAGACAAACTCGGGTCTTGGCCAACTGACAGTACAGCACACTCAGGTACAAACAACAGGTAGTATGATTCATTTGTTATCTGCAAAGCCTAAAAATTAATTCCAGGTCCCCAAAGTATCTAATCCTAGACAAGAAAAATATGTTTTTGTCAATCTATATAGAGCCTTCTGAACAAACTGATAAACCACAGATGTTTAACACAAAGTTCTGGCATAAAGAATTAAAAGCGCATGCCTTGGGGGCAGGCAGATACATGAGTTTGAGAACAGTCTGATCTGCATAGAGCTCCAAAACAGCCAGAACTATATGGAGAGAAAACTATCTTCAAGATAAATAGTAAGAAAATAACATAAACAATGTTTTTCTTCTCTCTTACAATCTGCAGTTAGCTACAAAGTGTGAGCTTCTGGAGTTGACATGCCGAGTTCAAAATCTCAGCTTTGTCATTGGTAGCTTTAGGATCCTCAGGTAGGTCACTAACTCATCTGTGCTCCAATGCTCTAATCTTTGAAGCACAGATATCATCTAACCCTTAAGATTACTTCCAGTTTTAAAAAGAACTTGATAAAAATTACAACAGCTTGCCTCATAAATACTCATTCCACACTCATAGAGTAACCTTTTGAAAGCCACAAGACTAGTAAGTGGCAAAACCAAAAAACTCAAACTTTCAGACCTAAGTCTAAAGGCCAGGCTCTTAACCACAATACTTCTCTCTCTGTAAGACAGCCTGTCTCTGTTTCAAGTCAATGGCAAGATTCTCCACAGTGGTAAACAAAATGTTAAGACATGCAACTGCCATATCCAAAAGACTAAGGTATGAGCACCAGCTGTAAGTCACATGGTGCCAAGTTCCCCAACCCGAACTACCTAGATGCTCTACCTCAAGCACTGGAGATATCAGGTTCAAGAGTCCCATACCAGGGCACATTCTCCATGCCTTTCTGAAAATAGGTCAAGTCAGTGAGTGAGGACAGAGGGGAGAAAGCAATCTAAAGTCCTGGAAAGACTTTATCAACACCAGCAATTCCCAGGTACAGGAGACCACACTTCCCACAATGCTAAGAGCACAAGGACAGGAGACCCATGGGTGCAAATATGGAGGGATTCAAAGCAGTAGAGATCATCTTACCTTTTTAAAAATTTTTCCATTTGGTTGTATTTCATCTTCCTCATTCAAAATCTCACGTGTTCCCAATAGTCTTTTGTCCTTAAATTTGTTTTTTGCATACATAAAAACTTTATCAAGTGTATCGCAGCCAGGATACAATACTGAAGCCAAGCCATGCACACTGTTGATAGACCTGAATGCAGAGTCCGGTTCTGAACTGACTGGCTTTGCTTTTACTTGGTTTGGTTTCTCTTGTTTTGACTCACACAAAAAATAAAATGGGATGTATGTTAAAATAGTATAGAGGGATATTACAAAATGTATGAAATATAAAAGTATGGGGTTGATGGTTTGTTTTAGCTTCATAGTAGACGGTGTTGAAGATACGTGGTTATTCATAAGTGTTCAAAAAATAAAATTAACAGATTTCAACGAGAACCTAGAAGGAAGAAAAAGAGATCAATTGAAAATCACATTTTAAAAAAACTCTTTATATTAGCCTGGCAACTAGAGTTTCTTTGGGCCAGGGTTAGTATACTGGCCCTCTGTAGTAATATCCTAATTTTAAGTGCATTTATATGGCTAACTACTAACCCCGAAATTAGTCTACATACTGTAACTAAAGTAGTCTTTCCAAGCTAACCATAAGTATCCTCACAAATGCGTCCAGGAGTGAGGGTAACCAGAAGCAAACCACAAACTTGCCCACTTCCTGTTCTGCTGCTGCACTAGCATCAGCTACTGAAGACAAGTGCAATTTCCCCAGGAGCCCCATTTGTACTCTCTGCAGTAGCAAGGACTGAACGGCAAGCAGGTACACTGTATTTTTACTTTCCTTGGAGGTTCTGCATATTGGTCATTTTTTATAGATCAAATTATGAAGACAATAGCATATGGTTTCTATGTGTCCTTAGCAATCACCAATTTCCTGATCTTCATTGGTACTGCCATTATATAAATAAAAAAAAAATCAGTGTGGAGAATAATCCAAGGGCTAAAAGAGCTGCCATGTGACCTGGCTAGAGCACTCTGGCACATGCCAAAAGGACTCAAGCGCCTGCTCCACACACTCGCTCAGCACGCTCGCTCCTGCTCTAGTCACTGTACCTAGAAAATGAAAATCTCACATTAACTGGTGAACGGATAAAGCGTGCTGTGTCGTATACACAATGGGATTCTACTCAGTCATAAAGAAAAATAAAATCACAAAATTCTCAGGTAAATGGATAGTGCTAGAAAAACATACTGAGAAGGAACCTAGATTCAGAAAGACAAACATCGCATGTTGTCTCTTACTTACAGATTTTATCTCTGAATCTTCAGACATGAGTATATAACCTGTAGTAACCACAGAAACCAAGAAGTAAAGAGACCATGGGGAGAGGCACTTCCATAGGGGAGGGGAATGGTGGGACACGAATGCTATAAGGGAGAAATGGGAAACCTGGGAGGGGTCTGGTTTACCTGGAAGAGGAAGGTGGGGGAGGGAGGGAGGGAGAGGAGGGGAAAGGATGGATAACTAATACATTAAGGATGCTTGGAAGCCATAGGAAAACCTTAAGTTAGAAATACATTCATATATATGCAAATATATGTATATAGTATATGTATAGATAAGAACTCATATATACTTTGAATGAGGTTATGCCACTTGCCACTTGAGGTAATAATGCTCTCCCCTAGAGCCATGTACTATCTGACAACAATCCAATGCCAGACAAAGGAAACCTACAAGTTGGTCAGGAGAGTTAATTCCCAATAATATAATCTATTGCTAGTGTCTTTGGAAGTCTCCCAAAAACACCACATACTTCAGGCCCAAGACTTAGAAGAATCAAGTTGGAAATGAACAGGAAGCCTCCTCCTTGAGGACCAGCTCTCAAAGCATCTGCAGGTGCTATGCAGGCTGCCAGGGGAGAAGAGTCACCAGCAGTCCTACCCAGCTATGATGCCTATAAACCACAGACGAGAGTAGCGATAGAGCCTGGAAGGTAAAATGGTGGCGCTTAAACCCAGGGCAACCACAGCTATCTATCTGAACTTAAGGCCCACTCAGTAAGAATGAATTCATGACTAGCTGTAAAGCTAGCCAAGTACCGTGGCTGCAACAGTTAAGAGCCCAGAAGGAGAACCTACGACTGCTATTTTCCTAGACCAGTACCTTTTCTTACCGTTTCTAACTACTTTGTAAATACTTATCCTTGTACCCACAGTAGGTGTAGCTCCATCAAAGCTTCTTTCTGCAGCAGAGGGACACCATTACACTGGTCAAAATGCAGAGAACAGTACCCAGCTCACCTGATACATCTATAGCACAAGCCTGAGACTTAGAGAACATCATGCAAAGGGGGACAGAAAGACTGTAAGTGCCCCCTGGACACCTGGACATCATCTGTGAGATGCCTTCTATACATGACGAGAAAGCTGCACCCATTTAATCTTAAAAATATGGCTGTTTGCCAGGCAGTGGTTGTGCATGCCTTTAATCCCAGAACTTGGAAGGCAGAGGCAGGCAGATCTTGAGGCCAGCCTGGTCTACGGAGTTAGTTCCAGGGCAGCCAGGGCTATACATAAAAACCCTGTCTTGAAAAATCAAAAAAAAAAAAAGGCTGATTAAACAAGACCTGTACCATATCAAATCTCAACAGCAACGGTCATGCCAATGTGAATGGTGAAAATTTCAAAAGGCCCTACCCCTACAGAAGACAGAATCAGTCTTCTCCAGGGATGAGGGCCTTGACAGATTATCCAATCCCAAGTAATCAAACAAACACTAAATGGACTCAGCAGGCGAACTCCCATAAGCTCTCTCTCTCTCTTTCTCTCTCTCTCTCTCTGTGTGTGTGTGTGTGTGTGTGTGTGTGTGTGTGTGTAATTGAAAAGATCATGAGTGTGGAAAGACAGTAGGCATTTTAAGGGGGTAAATGATGTAAATACCATATTTACATATGAAGTTCTCAAAACATTTATCCTAAGAAGGAGCCAGCCAGCCAGCCTAACTTGCAGAGTAAGAGAGCCAAAGCTGCTATTCAGCACAGTGGGAAGCCAAACTGAGCCTGGACTCTTCACCTTCTCAAGCTGATGTTTGTCTTGTTGCTGCCTGACAGTTTTTTTAGGAAGACAAGTGCACAGAATATGGATTTTTGTGGGTGGGTGGGTGGGTGGGTGGGTACTGGAAGCTTCTATACAGATAAATGGAAGTATGAAAACAAATGATCTTGGTATTCCAAGAACATCGGAGTAGCAAAAAACCCAGACATATCCTAATAACATGGTATTATCTAGTGTAGTCGTTTCAGAAAGAACGCCCCACATGCTTGTATATTTAATGTTTAATCACCGAACACTGGAACTGTTACATTAGAGGTGTGGCCTTGCCAGGGAAGTGTCACTAGCAGTGGCTTTTAGGTTTCAAAAGCCCACACCAGGCCCAGTGCCTTCCTCTCTTCCTCTCCTGGCCTGAGATTAGGATGTCTGCAGCTCTCAGCTGCTGCCCCAGCGTCATGAATGCTACCATGTTCCCCGCCATGATGACAACAAACTGAACCTCTAAAACGCTAAGCAAGTTCCAAATTAAGCTGCTTTGGTCATGGTGTCACCTCCTTCACAGCAGCAGAGCAGTGACTAGTATATATAGCCATTCTCCTCTAAACTTAATTTTGCTTAATTTTTATTTAATCAAAAACCTGGGTCCTTCACTACTTCTGGAGGTTTTCCTCAGTCATCTGCATTTTATAGAAACTGATGAACTATCCAATATAAGGAAGTAGATGCCTTATCCATCACAGGTCAACCATACTCCCATCTCCAATCTAGTACAAAGTGCTAAAATTAAGATGACAACCATCCTGATTTGCTGGTCACAGCAGAATTTCCCAAGATGTAGAACCTTTACTGCCAAAAATAAAGAAAAATCTCAGGCAAGCAGTTATGAGAAGGTTGGTTACTCTATAATTAAACATTTCCTAGAGTTGGCAAAATAGTAGCCTGACCTCTAGCACTAATTAAGTTTAATTATCAAGAAATAAATTTTTATACCTGATTTCACCCATCTGTCACCATTTAATATACAAAATTAAAATGAGGATAAATGTAAAATGCAGTAGGTATAAATAGGGCTCTGGGAAAGCACAAAAGCAGTGTAAAAAGTGTTCACTTTCATGCAGTTAAAACCATATAAGGGCTTGTTTAGATATGTCCCATAAGATACTGAGTACTATTACTGACAATATTACTTTGATAACAAATTAAAAAAAGAAACAACTTCAAAAGACTTGTTCCTTTTTTTCTTTTTTTGTAATTTAACTTTAATTTATAATGCATTGCTGTGATGGTATCAGCTGCCCGGGACCTGGAGTTACAGACACTGTGGGTGCTGGGAACATGACCACAGGACCTCTGGAAGTGTAGCCAGTGGTCTGAGCTCTCTCTCCAGCCAATACTTGTTCCTTTTCTAACAATGCTAACAAGGGCTTGCTCCCATTTAGTGCAGGCTCCCACTTACTCTGCATGGAATACAGTAAGTAATTAAAATCCTAAAGCTTCAGGTTCAACTGCAAGACTAAACAGACGTAGATGCTCCCCACAAAACTCCTGCTAGGAACAAACAAGAAAAACATGGGACAATCCCTATGTTAACTGCAAAATGCAATACACCTGCTAATATGACTTAATTTTTGCTTAAAAAAACTACCATCCAGTATTCTTAACTTAAGCACTCACACTTGTTTATTAGAAAACAGTCCATTCAACTTCACTCTTCTGGTTTCTCTGTGTAGCTTTGGCTGTCCTAGAACTTGCTCTGTGGACCAGGGTGGCCCCAAATTCACATAGGTCTGCCTGCCTCTGACTCCTGAGTGCTGGGATTAAAAGTGTGTGCTACCACACCCTAGCTCAACCTGACTCTTAGGCATTTAAGCTTATAAAGCCAAATTCCAGGTAACTTTCAATAATTTACTAAATGCTACATTATGTTCCTAATTCTCATTTATAGAAAATGGAAGCTTCTTTTATAATCATCATCAGGAGGGTTAATTCGTTATAATATATATCGCATCAGGATATAATATAATATATAATAACATCAGGAGGGTTAGTTCGTTAGCATATTTCAAGCCTATTGCGCATTTCCCACAAGCTGGTTCCAGCTAGGCTTCTCGTCACTATTAGTTTGCCACTCTATTAGGTTCATATAAGAGAGTGAAGTCATGTATCTATCCATACGTCCCTTATGAAGTAACAGGAAGCACAAGAAAAGAAATCACTCATTCAAGGAACAGCCAGTAACAGCTCCTGAAGCAGCAGCAACATGTTCTGTGCAACCAAGGCAAGCCCCACAGGCCAGCAAAGCACAGCAAGCCCAGAGCCTTGAGGCCCAAAGGTGCCCCTCACCAGCCCACTCGCAGCAATCAATCTGGCTTGGTTTTACAAAAATATAATTTGTAAGAAAATAAAAGGAGACTTAACTAGCCTTTGATAGAAATCAGTACTACTCTATTTTGAGCTCTCTTCATAAGCTTCAGTGAGACAATCACTCTAACTCAAAGCAATCCTCCTGCCTCAGCCTTCTAGGTGTTTGAATTACAAATCTGTATATTCTTCAGTTTCTATAGAATGCAAGTGGCCATGCCTACTTATATATAAGTACTTATATATATAATCTTTCATGTCTAGTACTTCAATGCTGAACATTTAAATATCAGTAGATTATAAACACATGTTGAAAGCTACTTTCTAGACCTCACTGGAATCCCACAAGCAGAGAATGCATTTAAATCAAATTTAGCACATAGTTTGACCAATTCTACTTAGGCTATCTCTTCAAATATGTTCTTTTAAGAAGCTTCCTTAGAGCCAGAAGAGGCGGGGCGGTGGTGGCACACGCCTGTAATCCCAGCACTCTGGGAGGCAGAGGCAGGATTTCTGAGTTCGAGGCCAGCCTGGTCTACAGAGTGAGTTCCAGGACAGCCAGGGCTACACAGAGAAACCCTGTCTCGAAAAAAAAAAACCAAATCCAAAAACAAACAAACAAAAAAAAACCTTGAGAGCCAGAAGACATGGCAGTACCCTCCAAAGTGCAGTGGTCCACTGTTGTCCCCTGCGACTAACACACGCACAACGCACACATACCAACAAACAGAAATACTTACACTTAAGTACTGAGTTCTGAATCACCTTGTTTCAACTTGCTTGCTCCAAGAAAATCTATTGTTATTCTTCTAATTTACCTTTTCAAGCCACAATCCACACTCCTATATGCAAAAGCAGATTGAAGTTTCCCCCATTCAAAGGTATAATTTTATGAGAATATGCCTTTAAAGAGGGAAGGAATGGAGAGGAATGCCAGGGCATGTGTAATCCTCTCTGAACTAACTCAAGTGTAAAAAGCAGAGTGACTGGAGCCAGGTACTCATCGATCATTGAGGGCAACTGCTGGGATTGCTGTTTCAACAAGTCAATAATTGAGTGCCCGGTGTATTAAGACAATAATAACTAAAACTATGTGCACTTTGTATTCTCCATATACATAGGCTAATCATTTTCTGCAAGTGAGAGCCAAATATATAACATACAGTCATACATACATGCATACTCCCAGAACATTAGCTTCTAGATTATATGACAATCTAACTGCTTGTGTCTTAATAAGTCTAAGTCCAGGCAAGTAATACATTCAGTATCCCATGAACCCCATACCCATTAAAGTGAACTGTGTTACTTTTTAAATGAAGGCTGTTTTAAGCAGAAACATAACTTTGCTTTTGAATTTTCATTTTCTTTCCTAGAAAATTAAAAAGCAATGGTGGCACGCACCTTTAATACCAGCACTGGGGGAAGCAGAGGCTGGCTCTTTGAGTTCAAGGCCAGCCTAGACTACAGAGTGAGTTCCAGGACAGCCAAGGCTACTCAGAGACCCTGTCTCAAAAATGAATGGAAGGAAGAAAGGAAAGAAGGAAGGGAGGGGAGGGAGGGAGGGAAGGAAGGAAGGAAGGAAGGAAGGAAGGAAGGAAGGAAGGAAGGAAGGAGGGAGGGAGGGAGGGAGGGAGGGAGGGAGGGAGGGAGGGAGGGAGGGAGGAAGGGAGGAAAGAAGGAAAGAAGGAAGGAAGGAAGGAAGGAAGGAAGGAAGAAGGAAGGAAGGAAGGAAGGAAGGGAGGAGGGAGGGAGGGAGGGAGGGAGGGAGGGAGGGAGGGAGGGAAGGAAGGAAGGAAGGAAGGAAGGAAGGAAGGAAGGAAGGAAGGAAGGAAGGAAGGAAGGAAGGAAGGAAGGAAGGAGATCCAAAGGCCAGAGATAAAATATAAACATTTCAAACAACAAAGTGTTAGCAAAATACAATGTGAAAAAGTAAGGTAGGCATGTTCTACAGAAGACAACTGTGTATACTTGTCTTTGAGTGTATAAAGGAAATAATAGTTTCTAATCACTAGTTCATTGTAGACAAAAGCTGTAACAGCTCAAAGTTTTGGAAGTTTTTGTTTTTCTGTGAGGGTTTTGAGACAATGCGCATGCATTTCCAAACTAGACTTAGAGGTTCAAAGTCATCCTGTTAGAAGCCAGGGCGGGCTGGCTTTGCACTCACCGACACTCCCCTCCCCCCAGTACTGAGGAGTCAATAGGAGAGCAGCAGCAGCTGCAGCAGCAGCAGAGTGGCTATGTAAAACAATGGTCATGATACTGGAATGCCCAGGCCTGTGGTTCTGTGCTGTAGCCTCAGCCTCAGCCTCAGCCACCGCCCACTCTGATTCTTCCTACTTACACTACTCCCTCTACACCCCCAGCATCATCTGAGCAGTCACTGCCTCCCCCCAGGGCTCCAGCATACTGGGTTTTGCCCCCATGCCTATAAAATAATACACAAACTAAACATTTTTAAGAGCCTAAGACATCAGGGCTCATGTCAAGTATAGTTTGAGTGAATAATGAAGTTCTACAATAGCCTAGTAATATAGAAAGTTACATAATACAGTAAGAAAATGACTTAAAGAAATACTAACAGTGAGTACATAAAAAATAAATACTCCACAAATTATTGTACAGATAGGTAAGAATGACTCCATATGCTTACATTAAAATTATATACACTAAGCCGGGTGGAGGTGGCACACGCCTGTAATCCCAGCACTCTGGGAGGCAGATTTCTGAGTTCGAGGCCAGCCTGGTCTACAGAGTGAGTTCCAGGACAGCCAGGGCTATACAGAGAACCCTGTCTCGGGGAAAAAAAAATTATATATACTTCAGTCTAAGTTGAGTGCTTACTTGCATGTGTATTCAAGAATGACAAAGAAAAAGAGAAAAAGAGAAAATAAAAAAAAAAAACACTAAAAGAATCACGCAAACCGCTCACCACGCTGTAGCAGGAGAGACCAAGCTGGGTTAGACCACGAGAGCCTGTTTCGATCCACTTTACAGTCAACGCTAAGGGGCATTCATCCTGGTTTTAGTTTTTTGTTAACTAAAACTTCCTGCTTCATTTTAGAAGAAATTCAACAACATCCTCCTGCCTCAAACAGCAGGAATCCAGGCCAGAGATCAAGTCAACAAGAACAAATGGTATTTCTAATCTTATGTTTAGTTTTATAGTAACAAAGCCTACATCATGGTAATACAATCTGAATAAAAGCAAAACACAGAAATAAAATAAAAATAAAATAAACAATTAGTAAACCGTTAAATGGAACATTTGATAATTTACCAAATATTACTAAACATTCTATAACAAAAAAAAAACCTTCAATGTAGATCATTAAATCTGCAGATACATGCAGAGCTGGGGTGAAGTCGGGAAAGAAAGAGGAAGAACGGAAGCCGCCCCACGCTATGGGCCTATGAAGTTATTTTAGAACTAAGGTCATTTTTAAAGGCCAAATAAGTATCTGTGTAGTGCTCATAATTAAAGCAAGAAATGGCAATACAGACATTTCTCACTGAAAAAATACTTAGGATATGCAAATGTTTTTCACTTTTTAATCTCAATATGAAAGTTCAGATTTACATAATGAGAACAGAATAGTAGACAGACCTGCCCATCTGGGCTGGCACCTGCTCAACCATACAAACTCAAAAAAAAAAAAAAAAAACCAGAAACCTGCCCTTCAGGGAAAGTAAACTCTCAATAGGCTGGACATGTACACTGGTGCCTGGTTAGGTCATTAAGCACTTCCCGTAGGCATTAAAAATGCTTAGGCCAGAGATAGCTAACACTTGTTACCAAGTACCTATCAACCCAGGTTCTATATTGGGGACTTGCAAGGTAGAATAAAGAACCAACACCCATAAGTTGTCCTAACTTCCACAACACCATGCACCAGTATGCACACAAAAACCAATAAAAGACCTTAATGTTTCTGGATTACCTTCTCTGCACACACACACACAAAATGGTTTGTATTTAATAGTACAGAATCGTTTAATGTGGTCCAATTCTAGTTCTACTCCATTCTTCTGACTTCGCCAGTACCTACATTTTCTGTTGCAATCAGGCATTTCCGTGGCCTGCCATCAAGGACCTAACAACAGCAGGATAGGTCATCACTAGCTGCCCAGTCGGACACATGTCCACCTTTACCAGGA
This sequence comes from Apodemus sylvaticus, assembly GCF_947179515.1. Classification (NCBI taxonomy): domain Eukaryota; kingdom Metazoa; phylum Chordata; class Mammalia; order Rodentia; family Muridae; genus Apodemus; species Apodemus sylvaticus. The sequence continues at coordinate 34,514,801 of NC_067480.1, forward strand.
GTTGCCAACTCTTCCATACGTGATCCCTCTGCTGCCGTAGTACCTCCGTGTGCCTCCAATCTGTAATAGTCCCTCTTCTACCACATCCTTCAGTGGATTCCTACCCAAGGCTTCCTTTGAAATCTCTTCTGCCCGCTTCTACTGCCAGCACCTTCTGGTAAACCTCATGATTTAACAGCACTACCACTTAAGCACAAGGACATCCTTTTATTCACTCTCTCCTTCAAAGAGCTATCTTCTCTACTCATTTATTTTCAATTAGATAATGAGAAGGTAGGGATTGGTTTGGTTGGATTTGAGACAAGGATTCTCTGTGAAGCCCGGCTTGACTTTGAACCCTGGGATCTACCTGCCTCAGCCTCCCAAGTGCTGAGATTAAAGGTGTGCATCAGTACCACCTGGCCACCTTAAACACCTGGGCCACCTTAACAGAGGTTTTGACCTCAAACTTTGAAGGGAGGGTTAGTAGAGAGGGTGTTAGATTATGAATGGGAAATAGTTAAACTTAATCTGAGTGAGCTGCTGGAGCATAGAAAGAGTTGGTACTTTTGCCTTTATAATCAGTTCTGGTACTTTTAATAAGCAGTACAAAATTCTGGTACTTTTCCTTGAAGGCTCCATTTTAGCAATCTTTAATTAACATAGCTTTATTTTTCTTTGTTTCTAGTTTCAAAACCTTTAGTTTTTTCCATTTGTGTATACCTTAATTATTTCACAAAAGCCTGAAGGGAAATTTCCCAAAGAAAGACCCTTTGCCTTGAGTGGTTTCTTCTTTGTTAAGTACTAGTAGTCATTTTGCCAATTCTGTGCATTAGTGCCTGCTTCTTGGAAGAATTTCCCTGTTAAAGTGTAGCAACCCTATCCTGCCCACTGTGGTTTGATGAACAGTCAAATGAGTCTGGAACTAGGGGTGCTTGAGTTGGAATCCTCTTACTGGATGACTGTTCTTCAACAGGTTATTTAACTTTTCTAGGCCTTTACTGAATGGTTGTGATAACAGAACCTGTTGTTCACTGTTGTGAGATTTTTTAAGTGTCTCGGTACTGTTGCCAATAAATGTGAGCCTATTTGTTTTTAGAGAATGCAGAATTGTTTTGTTGCTTACTGCCGTCACTCTAAAAGTAGCATTATCTTCTGTGTGTACATAGATTCATGCCATTAGGCTGAAAAAATATTTTAACTCCATAAATTATTAGCTAATGGTCAAGCATCTGTTGAGAACTGGGCATGCTGCTCATTGCCGGGATGCACACCCCATAGGGGCCCAGTACTCAGGAGGGGTTGCTGACAGATACCCCACACAAGACAGTGTAACAGCCATAGCGACTGAGGAGTTACAAATCTCACTACTTTCCCCTACCCTCCCCCCAGTGCTTTTACACAGCTCCAATTGTCAAAACTCCAACTCTTGATGTCACCTCTTTATGAAGTCTTCTGGCAGGTGCTTGGGGTCTTTTCTCTAAGAACCCAGTGCTTTAAATAAAGCTCTATGGGTTTTGCTGGTTTCCACCTACACTTCAAAGAGGTGGGCACATTAATGACTCATCTCTGAAACACTTAGCCCAAGCAACACAGAAAACATTACATAGCATGTATTGAATCAGTATTTGTAGTATTCCTTTGTTTTTGCTGCTTTATGAATTTATTTCCAAAAGTAAAAGAAGTCACAGAAAATATAAGGAATTTTATGCCTTTGCTTCTGAAAAACAGGCTGGAACTCCCCAAACAAACAAGGAGATATAATATAAAATCTGGTTAGCTGGCATTTCTATCAACTTACTCAACAAACAGTAAATCATTGAGGGGTTATGCTGTCATCTAACTAGTCCTGTTCTTTAAATCTTTCAGTAGAATATAGGTAATGGATAAGTATAGTGATTGTTTAAGTCAGAACTTCACTGAGTCTGGTTTAACCAAACCAGTTTACCAAAATATTCAAGAGGCTAAAACTAAGTTCTTTGGACAGTCATTTTGGTTTTTATACACACAAAACAGGATAGCAGATGGAGCTCTGTGAGTTCAAGACTAGTCTGATCTACATAAGTTCGGCAGCCAGTGCTATTTATATAATTGAGAGACCCTGTCTCATTCATAAATAAATAAATACCGAAATGAATGTGTCTTCCAAGGGCTGGAGAGATGGCTCAGTGGTCAAGAGCACTGCCTGCTCTTCTGAAGGTCCTGAGTTCAATTCCCAGCAACCACATGGTGGCTCACAACCATCTGAAATGAGACCTGATACCCCCTCTTCTGGTGTGCCTGAAGACAGCTACAGTGTACTCTACATTTTATATATTGGGGGGGGGGGGGGTGGAGAATATATAGATAGATAAATGTGTCTCCTAGCTTTGGGTCCATAATGCAAGCACTAGTAAAATGTCACCCCTAATGATAAGGGCACAAGAATGAAGCACCACTTAGAAAGCAAGTTTACAATTTTTATTAAGAGCACTCAACTTATTCATAGCCTTTATCCAATGCTTCACTTCTAAGAATCTTTAAAAAGTTACTTGTAACAGGCATTCAAAAGGAAATAGGCAAATACACAATAACTGGGAAATATCAAACATACTGTGACACGTACATTCACTAGATTATTATATAGCCACCACAAATATTTAAAACATCTGTTAACACTGTAATTACTTATGACATACTAACAAGAAAACAGGCTGAATACTGAGTACACATAATGTAGTTTCACTTGTTAACAAACAAACAAAAAATATCAGCAGTGGCCATATTTTGGATGCAAAATTAGAACTGATTTCTAAATTTGTTAACTTTATGTTCTTACATATTTTCTACTTTTCATACAGAACATATACTGTTATAATCAAGGAGACTCATAAGAAAATGTGAACAAATTATTTCCACACATTCATACAGGCACCAATTTTACAATCTAAAAATCATAAACCACTGAGCCAGTATATAATTTTTTTAAACAAACTAAACAGAGCCTGGAGAATCCAAACACTAACTTGAAATTTATCTGTTCCCAACATACAACCTAAAACATGGATTATGATGATCCCAGCATAGAGGTAGAGAGGGAAGAGAATCTGTCAACTCCAGGCTAGCCTGGTCTATAACAAGTTCCAGGACACCCAGGGTTCCAGAGACCTTTTCATAAGAAAGGAAGGGAAGGAGGGAGAGAGGGAAGGAAAGGGAAGAAGAAGGAGGGAGGGAGGGGGCAGGGGTTTGGGGAGGGCTGAAGTAGAAGAATAGCTACAAGTTCAAATACAGGCTAGTCTACACAGCAAGTTTAGGCAAACCAGGGCTACACAGTGGGACCTTACTCAAAACAAACATACAACTTAAACCAGGCATGGTGGCACAGGTAGGCCGACTTTGAAATTGTGAGTTTGAAGACAGCCTGGAGAACTTTATGACAAGAAAACAACTCTATAGAATTATGTTATATAATCTGACTAAAAAGATTACTGAACTTAATATATTAAAATAAATTATAATTGGGCATACTAGTTACATTTTTATAGATACTTTGCCCCAAACTAACTTTGGTAAATCGTAACATTCCTAATATATAATTATAACAAGATAACTGTTAACTCTTTCCATGTCTTGTAGTAATAAAACTTATCTTTTTGTAGTGATGAGACCAAGACAAACTGACTTGAGATACCACTGATCAGTTGGCACAGCACAATCTGCAAGTTCCCTAATTTACCCACCCCAGTTCATAGCCTTTGAGAGGATTTTTACCTTTTACCTTTCTCTGATCTGATACTTTAGGTCCAGTTTTATCTAAGAGTCTCCACAGAGAGTACTCACCTTCTGGGCCTTGTGTAGTGCTCCCCATGTCAGATCTCCACCTCATCCCAACTGATCTAAGTCTGGCCTAGCCTGCTCCACGTCCCCCTACCTCCCTATTACCCCTCTCCTCCTGGATTTGTCCAGCACCACTTGCCTTAGCAGTACCTATTGTGCCTGTAATTAACTGTTTATAAAACTGCTTACTGCTCATCTTATCTATGTATGAAGAAGTGTCTGTTACTCATTACTCATCCCTAGTGGCCATATCACAGAACCTGATGAAACATACATCTTGTGGGTGGGTAGGTGGTTGGACATGTGCAGGCAGGCACTGAAATGCTATATTGAATTGTTGAGCAGTAATTCATGCCTATAAACCTGCCTACTCAGGTTTTAAAAGTCTAAGTTCAAGGACTACCTAACTAAATGTCGATTTCTAGCCTGGCAACTTAAAAAGACATTGTATTTAAAACAAAAAAGAAAAAAAACTCCCCTGGTAGGGGCACAGTTCTAAGTGTGGGGAGGCGGCTGCAGATATAACTTGTTGAAAGAGATCATGAATAGAATACATAAGGTCTGTGAGTTCTATCCCAGTGCCATAGGAAAAAAGTATTAATTACAGGGATTACTGGGGAGGCAGAATAGACTATAATTGCCTAGATTTCCTGAGGCCAAGTTTATTTGTTAGCATATATGCGCACATCTATTTTATAAGCTTAGGAAGCCCTGTGATCCTAAATTTAAAGCCTCTTTTGACAGATTTGCCCTACTCAATTTTGCCATAGAATGTATTCCTTTATGGTAGACACTATGTTCACCAAAAGCACCTCACTGAAACCCAAACCGAACACGTAAAGGCAGAAATGCAAAGTTTGATGTGTGGATCCCTAGAACAAGATTCCTACCAGTAGAAAACATTTTTAAAATGAATAGTTATAATGGCCTCTGAGTACCTCAAAGTCCTCCTCCTACTGACTCACAGATGGAATATCTGGCAGCCACATTCTGGATAAAAATCTTGAGCACCAATTACTATAAAACCTGAGTTTCTTCTAAATCCATATCCAAGAATCCATATCCAAGGAGTCAACTTTACCACCCTCTCACTCCACATCTAGCCATCATCTACCTACCTCAACACCGCTCCTCTGATTCTTACTTAAACCCTGAACTATGGAGACCCTTCCTGGCTTTTAACTTTCAGCTATCCTGCTTCTGCCTGCTCCCAAGTGCTGGGATTGCAGGGGTGTTCCACCATGCATGGCTTTACTTTTTAAAAATATACAATTTTCTAAAACCTGAATTCTTTCCGTCCCACTTAAATATATCCTTCCATCTTTCCAAGAATAATAATAATAATAATAAAAAAAAAAAAGACAGCTAAATCCTCCCAGGTCCAAAACCCTGCTCAAACTTCAAGGCATCCAATAAAATCCCCTTTCCTCCCTTATTCTCCACAGAACTCTTGCCAGCTGATTATTCTACTTCCTGTCATGCAGCTCTCCTGGCCATGCTCACCCTAACTTCTAAAGCTGACATTTTCAACTCTTGCCCCGAAGCTTATAAAATACATCCTGCATACATGCTGCCAGCTTGGCACTCACTCCTTTAACACAAATGTCAGAACCATCCCCTATCCAAGTCTTATTTCCTCTACTTTGCCTAAGAGAAAAGAGATGAAAAGAATAATTCTAATTTTCTCTGCAACACAACACATTTAAGGCCCTCCATAACTGATTTTTCACACTTTGTGCTTCCGTCTTTCCACTTCTTCCCTTGGGAAGTCCAGGGCCTGTTGGACACCAAGGGGAAGAAAGGATGTGGCGAGGCTGAATCCCACGTATGCCAGTAGGGAAGGACGGACTGCAGCTGAGCTCTGCGCTCCAACTCTTTACACACCAGGCAGAAAAAGATGAAGCTGAAGTGCAGACCTGGTGGGTCAGCAGGATGAGGTCTGGCAGGGAATGCTGGGAGAAGGCAGTCTCTGAAGATATCAGTGTCACAACTTTTAGAAAACAGGTCTCTTAGACAGTAGTCAATGAAACAGCTTCTGCGCCTGGGTGAATCAAGGGCTATATATATTAATCCTGGAGAGTAGGAAGGGGTTCTTCGCAAGGTGAAGTTTCATTAGCTGAGGTTTAAAGTTCAGGGGATACCTCATTTGCATGGAAAGACATTCCAGGAAATGTAATTTCATCCAAGGATTATATGACATTCCTCAGGTAGATTGGGGTCAGGTTCCCCATATCAGGTAGAAAAGACTAACCATTCTACATCAGGAAAGCTCAGGAAAGCTATCCGTGTATGGCAGACTATAACCTTAGTAGTGCCGTGCCACACTTTCTTCTTAAATTCACCTCTTCATTGTCTGTCTTCTCCAAGTCTATATTTATTCCTTCTGCCTGTTAACACTTCCTAAAATCCTTTTGGGCTTGCTTTGTTTTTCTGAGCAAAGTTCTTATTCTGTGGCCTCAACTAAATGATCAGAATACTCTCAGAATGCTGATTACATATGAGCCACTATATCAGGGTTTAACTTAATATCTAAACTAATTGAGCATTTTTTGCTGCCCATGCTTCCTCTACCCAATCCCAACCTGAACTTTTCTGATAACTCATCCCTCTCTAAGCCTAGGATTGGTACCAATATAGGTACTCTACATTGTTTCCCATGAATGAATCATTTCTAAGTTTATCATCTCAAAATGGAATATAAACTCTTTACTAGATAAAAATGCCTTATCTCTACAATGTGGCTTTAGTACACAGTAGTCTGTCGATTTAGGAAATGTCCCTGAAGCACGATGATGCAATCAAGAGAAACACTAGAGGTTCCTAGCCCCAGAAACAAAGATGCTACTCCACTGGCAGCTCAATCTGCAGAACTTTTCTTCAGTTGTTTTTGCTGTTTTTTCCGATTGCTCTGTAGGATAGAGAGGTCAGATCTTGAGGAGGGGTACCCTACATTTTCTGCTTTTATGGGTTTAATGATATGGCCTAGTTTGGTTCTAACCTTGGGTACTGTCAGCTTTTGGAAGGCCCTCTGGGTGTTCCACATGTACCCAATAGGGTTCTGCATAGTCCTTTCAAACTGCTGGTGGTGGGTGAACGGGTAAGGAACCGCCCGCACCTGATGAGCAGCTGCATGGATGTTGCGCTTCTCACTGATAATCACATTTGGCAAATTCTTGTCTTGTCTTGGAGAACTTTCAGAAGCTTTAATAAGAAAACGTCGTCTTTTCTTGGCACTGGGCTTCAGGCCCATACCAGCCCACTCACCCCATCCAGGCAATGACAGGTCCAAGTCCTTTGGTTTATTTGCCTCTATAGCTTCCCTTTTCTCTTTTAAGAACTCTCTTATGACATCATCCCCAGCAAAAGCTTCCTTTATTAGCTGCTTGTGAGCTGTCTCCGCTTCATCTTCCAACTCCTGTACTGTGGGCACTGCCAAAGACTTCACAGAAGGAGATGGAATAGTTAGGAGGGTTTGTAGATCTAGCATTTGTTCCTTCTTTTTCTTCCTTCCAGAGGCATTAAGGTTGGCAGGTGGGTTCATCTCCTTCCACTCCCCTTTCAACAAAGGTCTGGAAAGCCCCTTTTTTGGATAATGTTCCTCTTTGCCCAACTTCCCTTGTTCCAGAACATGTGCTCTCTCTAACCTTTGAAGCACCAAGAACTTCTCTGAGGCAACGGCCTCTCTATGGATATGGAGAACAGTTTCCTCTGAACCCACTTTTTGATTCTCAGATTGATGACTTTCCTTGCTCAGTTTCTCTACTCTCGATTCAGATAATACCTCCTGGTTATTAGAGTCTTCTGTTTCTTGGCCACCCACTGGATTAGCATTGTTGGGGTCAATTCTTTCTTGAAAGGATCTTTCTTTCAACACTAGTTCTGCAGCTGGTCTTTCATCTCCCGCACTCTCAGAAGAGGCACTCTCAGAAGAGGCAGGGACCACAAATTCGGGCAACTGTTCAGGGTCTGTCTTGCTCTCACGCCTTTTCGCACTGCTGTTGCAGCTAAGCATCCAGGGATTTACGCCATCTGCATTCATCTGTAGGTCATCCAGTCCATCTGGGACAGGGACTGTTCCCTCTTCTGTGCATCCGTCCTCTTCCTCACTCTCTGGAACTGCCTGGAGTTTCTGCGTCAGTTCTCTGTTCTTAGCCAATTGCTCTTGCATAGCTTTCCGAGCCTCCCGGTCATACTTGGCCATGATTGCCTTTGACGCTGCCCACTTCCCACTGCCCTGGTGCTTTAGGCTCATCCGCTCTGTCATTCTGGCCTTTTCCATGGTTTCCAGTTCTTGCAATGCAGCACTTGGGCAGTCCTTCCACAGCTGATCAAACTCTTTTAAGGCTTTCTTGGCCTTTCCCTTCTTTAGAACTCTGTGATACTTTTTACTCTTGATTCTCTTCTCTCTTCGAGCTCTAGCCTCATAATAGGACTGCAGAGCTCGCGTCCTCTGAAGCTCTGCTCGGCGTATCTTGGCTTCTTCCAGGCTCATGGCTCTGACTGAGGCTTTTTCCACAGGGGTCAATAAAGGGTCTGTTACTAACTGCTTGTTCTTATGAAGAAGGTTAAAAACTTCTTGTTCCAGGGGGGTTCTTGCCTTCCAGCCAGTGAACACATGTTCAATAGGAGCAACAGCTGGATGCTCCTTCTCCATGGGAAAAACCAGCTGCTCTGCCTGCCGGTTCTTCAGAACGACAGGATCCCACCTGGAGAGCATTTGTGAGGTTTTGCTGAATGCTGCTTCCCTGAAGGTCCGGTCAGCCTCTTCTTTGTTAAGGGGTATGGTCAGAGTCTTTGACTTGACTCTATGCAACTGTTTCTTCACAGCAGCCAATGAAGATAATGCTGTAGCAGACCCAAGCAAATCGGAAAGGACCAGCTTTTCACCTGATCCTTCCGAAGTGACATTGAACTCTGACACCATCAGACTAGCCTCAGATCTCTCTGCCAACTTCCATTTATTCTTTCTACCAAGGGAACTGACTGCTTCCAGGAGCTTTTGACACTTCCGTTCTCCATCACTGTCCCCCTCATCGTCACTTGTACTCAATGGGTAGTTGTCTGGCAAATCCACTAGTTCTTCCTGCTGGCTCAAAGCCAGAAGGTCTGCCACACTCGTGGCCATGTTCATGGTAGCAGCCTGCTTCCTCCCACAGGGCCTGTAAGCTCTTGAAGCATCATCTGGTCTCACTCATCTTTGGCTTCATCTATTTACTGCCCACTGTCTCTGACATAGATGTTTTCTGAGAATCTTATTTATTGAGATGTCTAAAGAAGAAAAGACCCAGATAAATACCCCAGTAATTTCCATGTAGTCAACAAATAAAATGTACAAGCCAGCCAGGATGGTGATATACAAGGCCAGCCTAGGCTACAAAAATCTGTCTGCGTGTCTGTCACTTGAAAATTATGACACAGGTAACAAAATCTCAAGCCAAAGCAAAGGAAAGGGAGGTGAGAAGAATCATAAGATACAAGAGATTGGACAGGAAATTAAGTGCAACAGGAAGCCCAAATGATTGTAGGCATAGCATCATGGCAAGCAACTCAAGACAAGCTTCTAAAAACACTCCCTGTGTGTAACAAGTGAAAAGACCACCCCCATCTTCTCCACTTGCTATACCCCAGGAAACTTTAATCCATGCAACAATTACTTTCTGAGTTGATATGAGGTTCTTGACTGGATCTGCCTCAAGCCTCTGTTCTACGCCTCCAAAGGATATACTCTAATCCCCTTAGTCCTTAACAGCTGAACCTTAATGTAAATTTGTTAACCTATCAAATTCAGAATGCTTGTTCCTGTTTAATACAAAAACAGAGATAGAAGAATAAGAAAGAGAGAATACAGGAAAATAGAAAATCAAACAGAGAAAGGCAGAGGGGCAATGAGAGAGGCACATAGCTGTGTCCTCCTAAACCATCTGTTTGCTTCCTTGGTCCACATAACTCTGTGAGGTAAGAATTTAAATTGTTACAAAAACTGAAATGAAAAGCTAAGTGACAGGCTCAGTATTGCATGTCTATAAATAATCCCAGCACCTGGGAGACTGGGGGATTTTAAAAATCAAGGCTAGCATGGGGTTACATAAAGGAAAAAAACAAAACAAAAATAAAAAACCAAAACAACAAAAAAGCATGAAGTTACATTAAAAAGAAAAATAAATCAATAAAAAATAAAAAAATAAAAAAATAAAAAAGCCTGCCCCATCCCACCATAAGAAAAAAAAAGTCTGAGAAATAAGTGACTGACTCCACTTTACATACCAAGTTTTATATACACGGATGGCAATCCACTCAGCAACCCAAAGTTGATGATATACCACTCAGGAGGCTAAGGGAGATGGATCTCAAGTTCAAAGCCAACCTGAGCCTCACAGCAGGTTCAAGGCCAGCTTGGAGTAAACATTAAGACCCTGTTTCAAAAAAACAAAAAAATGCCACCTTAATTTGTGTCATGACATAGCCTTGTAAATAACAAGTAGATGCCGTTATCTGAATGAGAAAGCTACAGTGTCAGTCTGCTTTCAGTGTGCTAACATGTAGAAATTCAATTTACCAAGCAATCTAAAGCCCAAGTCTCAGATAACTAATCTAATATTAAGTAAAACAGAACAAAATGAAAGGATGTGGTGGGTAAGATGGCTCAGCAAGTAAAGGCTTGCCACTGAAGTCTGGTGAACTGAGTTCAATAACCAGAACCCATTGGCAGGAAAGAACCAATTCCAATGCTGTCCTCTGACCTTCACCTGTGTGTGCATTGTGACATGCACTCAGATGGACTCAAGGGCTCCAATGTGCACACAAGCACACTTAAGCATCTTCCTTAAAGTGGGACTGTATAGAAATCTAATGATACTACTCCACGAGAGAAGGTAAAGCCAGGCAAAGCTGAAGCACACCTTTAATCCTAGCACTCAGGAGGCAGAGACTGGGAGATCTCTGTTGAGTTTGAGGCCAGCATGGTCTACAGAGTACACTGTAGAACATTCAGGGCTACACAGAGGCCCTGTCTTGAAAAACCGGGGGGGGGGGGGGGGGGGGGGGGGGACGGGACACAGTAAAATATGAAAAACTTTCTACATTCTCTAAAAAGTAAATTGGCACTTGGCTCATGTTTATTGACAATGCTACAGACACTTATTTAAACTACAGTGAACAATAGGTTCTAGTATTACCACCATTCAGTAAAGAAGCTAAGGCCCAGAAAAGTTAAATAAGCTGTCAAAGGACAGTCATCCAGTAAGAAGATTCAAACCCAAGCACCTCAAGTTCCAGACTCATGTTTCTGTCCATCAAACCACAATCGGGGTACTACACTTTACAGGGAAATTCTAAGGAAGTAAGTACCAATGCATAGAATTGGTAAAATGACTATTAATACTTAGAAGAAACCACTCAAGGCAAAAAGAGTCTTTGTAAATTTTCCTTACGGTCTTTTGTGAAATTAAGATATACAAAAATGCAAAATACTGAAGAATTTGAAAACTAGAAACAAAGAAAGTAAAGCTATGTTAATTAAAATGAAGAGCTAAAAAGGAGCCTTCAAAGAAAAGTATCGACCAGAATTTTGTACTGATTATAACTGCATCAAGCCTTCCATTGCCCCAGAAACTTAAGTACTTAGCCCTTGCTCATCCGTATTCCAATACCCTCTCCACAAAGCTTCCTTCAACATTAAAAATATAAGATCAAAACCTCTGTCAGGAGAGGGAGCTGGGCAGTGGTTGGTGGTACAAGCCTTTGCTCCCACGCTCGGGAAACTGATGCAGGTGGATCTCCAAGTTCAAGGCCAGAATGGTCTATATATTGTTACAGGACAACCAGGGCTACAAAGAGAAGGCTTGCCTTGCAAAGCACAAGCCTTGTCAACAGTGGTCATGGTAGTGCATCCTTTCAATCCCAGCACTCCAGAGGTAGAGGCAGGAGGCTCTGAGAGGGAGAGCAAGACCAGTGTCTCCAGTCAGGACTACATACAACGATCCTGCCTCAAAACTATAATTAAAAAAACTTCTGGCTTGACCCATCCTACCATGACAACACGGGTCAAAGAGTTCTCACAGGAGCATTAGACAGTACTGACAGCCTCCCCTGCAGTGACTACTTCCGACTATCTCTACAGAGTCCTGATATGGTTACTCCTGACTGTCAACTTGCCTGGATTAATGCATGTCTAGAGATTAGTAAAGTGTACCTCTGGTTAGGGGAGAAGGTCTGTGAAGGCATTTCCAGAGACAGTTAAAACAGAGAGCTAGCCTGAATCCATTCGCTAACCCCTTGAGCACAGCATTTCTAGGAGGTGATGTCTTTGGAGGAAGTAAATCACTAGTGGGATATTCTTAGGGATTTATCTTGCCCTAGAACCTGCCTATATTCCCCTTTCCATACTCCCTGGCCACCTTGATACGAAATGCTCTTTCAACAAGCCCTCCCCCACTAACAGAATGACATCTTGGAAACTATGAGCCAAAATAAGTCATAATAACACTGAGGTAACTCATATCTCCTTTGCAATCTCTGCCTCTTCTACTCAGTACCAACACGGACCTCTTTCCGCTTCCACAGGCAGCCTGACATGCACATGGTTTTAGATACTTCTGAACACTAAACCAGCACCCTAAAGAGAAGGCCACTCCCACGGATCACTTCTAAACCTAGAAACTTGTTCTCCCACATCCAATACCGAGTCCTTTCCCAATGAGCCTTAGCTAGAGAGTACAGTGCAAGTCCTCCAATTGCCTGCCCGGGTCTGAAACAGGACCTTCATCTCTCTGCCCAGATTTATCACCATGCCATGACAGCTTTACATCTAACATCTCCACTTTCTTGAATTTCTGGTCATCATATTTCACCTCTTTAAAGGCTCAGCTTATCTAACTTATGACAATGCTATGAAAAAATCAGTATTAATATGAACTATCAAAGCAGGGGCCTCTTAAGCAAATCTTTGAACTTTTTCTATACAGTATGCACAAAAGGACAATACTTGCATACAGCTGATAGCCAATAAATGTATTACAATTAAGTTTTATTGTCTTCATAAGTGTTTGACTAAATATTTATGTAGTTAACAGTTTCCCAATTAATGCATGGTTTTCCTTGTTGCTTCCTAAAAACTGAAGGTTGTTTATTTAGTTTTTGGCGTTTTGTTTTGTTTTGAAACAGTGTCTCATTATGTGGTTCTGGCTATCCTGGAACTACATAAACCAGGCTGGCCTCCCAACTCAAAGACCAACCTGCCTCTGCCTCCTAAGTGCTGGGATAAAAAGTGAGCCACCAAAGCCATCTTTGAGCTGAAATTTTATGTTAGGTTATGGAGTAAAATATAAGCTACAATGACTACTTTAGAAAATTATAATACCTACTGAAAGTCAGAAAAGTTTTATCACTGAGGGCTGAGCTGGGGGTGGGGTGGGTGGTATGGCCAGGATGTCTAAATTAAACCTTCAAGTCTACAGTCCATATTAAAAAATTTTCTTACTTCTAAACTACTATCAGGCTAAAATCCAAGTTCTCCAGGCTTTTAAGCTCTAGGTACCCTACGGGCAGGTGGGGTGCATGCTATGTTCCTATCTCAGATACTGTGCAACTTGAGCTGAAATGACAGTATGGTCAGAAACGTTGAAATAAAAATTATACTTTCTCAAAAAGTTCTGAAGCTTTTGTTCTATGTACATTTAATTACTGCCTCAAAACACAATGTTGACATCTAGGAAAAAAATCTCAGTTTTTAAAAGCAGCTCCCTGGATTTCCATGTAAATCATAAAGCTTGTTATAATCTTCAATCACTCACCTCTGTCGCATGTAACATAGCTTGCAACCACCCATTCATCTACAAGATCTTTGGCATGTAGTCTAATTCCAGCCTGAAGGCACAGGGACACAACCTGTCCCTGTTACATTTCCTAACACCTGCCAAGAAGCAAGCCTGACATGACTCAATGAGAAGGCTCTCGTGAACAATTAACTGAATCAGGAAGGCGCTAGTGGTCTTCCCCTCACAATGTCCTTCAGTGTGTCCTCCTTTCTCTGCCTTCTTCACAAGATCATCTAGGGACTCACAGAATGTACTACAAATCCTGTAACTGGACTCCAAAGATCCAGGTGACCCTCTCCTGTGGTCACACTGTAGTCAAGACTCTTTATGACAGAAGAATCAGAGCCTAAGTTAAGATCAGCCTTCAACACTACATGTGAGCATGCTCAGGGAGACACCAGAAAAGCGCACTCTCAGGGCCCAGCACTTCCCAACACTTACAAGCTTTTCATGCACTTGTAGGGGCAACTCGGCAGCACCCTTCAACAACTCTCAGGGACAACGTGGGCATACAAAACAGCCTAAAACAAACAGCAAAAATCAAACTACAGCTCTACAGAACCCCTAAGGCCCAAAGGAACCTAGAAACCCAAAGCCAGGGTGGAAACCATTCGAACAGCAAACAGAGGGCAAGCTACTAAAGTTCTGGATTCTTCAGACAAGCCCTCCTGGGGCTCCAGCTTCTCCTACTAGCTCAGATCTGGCTTAAGTGCTGGTTCTCTCTGTGTACAAGGAGAATTTGTGCCCATCCCGGGAGACTAACAATGTAAACATAGCCATGCATAAAGTTGTTGGTGTGTGGCCTTTAACAAAACTCAATAAATGCCAGCTCTGTCCTGGGCAGTTATCAAACCCGCCTCCTCTCTAGTTTCTACAGGATTCCCCAAAATTGTCCTGCCGTTTCTAGGCTCTATGTACAAGTGATCGGAATACCTGTTCTAGAACCAGAATGGACCATTCGATTGGATCTTCATCTGTGAAATCTCTTCACTCGATCACATCTGATCCCTGGGGCTGCCTGTGCATCCCATGACTCGTGTGAGACTAAAACGCACTTAGGAGGGGGAAACCAGAGGTCCCCCACGCCAGTCCCGCCGCCCAGCACCCGCAGCTTCTGCCCCACGCCCCCAGTTTTCAGAGACCCACTGGGCTCTGGTTCCTCCCACGGACGCCTCGCGGCCGTGTGGAGCGGGGACGACCCCACCCACGTGCCTGCGCCCGCGGAGGAGGCCGCGGTGCATCCTTCCTCCCGCGCCCGCAGCTCCACGCCGGCGGTTTCCCCGAACCCGCGCGGACGCCCTACTCGCCACTCACCCTCCTCCCACCCCCCCCTTCCCCGACCCCTGCCACGGCCTGGCACCCCGCGGTCCAGGCGTCCCCTCAGGCACCGGCAAGCCGCATGCACGCCGAGTCGGGGGGCGAGGCTGGCCGCCATCCCGCGACCCTCATCGCCTCACAACGGGCGCCACGCACACTCACCGCGGACTCCGACCCACGCAGGCCTGGCTGCTCCCCGGAGCTGCTGTTTCCCGCCCAGCGCCACCTCCTCAGGATCCTGATGCAGCTGCTGGGGCCGCCCTGCAAGACGGGGACGACCGCCAGCCGCCGGCTCAGCCTCCCGCTCTGCCGCCGCCTCCGGTCCGAGCCCGCGGCCGCGGTCACAACCGCAGCGACGTTCCCCAGCGCCGGCTGAGCAGCGTCTGTTGAGCCGCAGTCCGGGACGCGCACCCTGGGCTGGCGCTCGTTGCATATGCAAAGAGACCGCCGCCCATTGGCCCGCGGGCGGTGGCGCGTGCGGGGCTCGGCCTATCAAATGCCGGCCTGGGGAGCGCGGTGCTGGCGGCGGGGGCGGGGCGAGGTTACTATGGGTCATTCTTCGGAGCCGCCGCCGGCTGGACCCGGCTGGGGCCCTCGCTAGGCTAGGATGGAACCCCTGGGGAGGGGAGCGGCGGGACCGACCAGCAGCCACTGCAGCTGCAGAGGGGAGCCGGGGTGGGGGCGTTGCGCGGGAGGACGAGAGGCGCCGTCCAGGCAGGGTGCCCCGGCTGAGAACTGCAAAACCCGCCTTCGCTGCCGCGATGCATAAATCCCAATATAAAGCAAGAAATAGCCCGCTTGGTTCTTTTTCCCCCCATTCTTCTCTGGACTGGATTCGTTATCCTACTTTGAAAATTAATTTCTACCAAATCTTGCAAGGAAAAAAATGACATTTGGAAATACTCGTGGAGGGGAAAAGGCTCAAAAGCTCAAAGCATGTCCTGTATTATTTCTTTTGCGTGGGCTTCATTTAATGCAACGTGTATCCCGTTTACTCCTTCGCACACCCACGTTCATGTTTCCAAAGGATGAAACTTTACTCAAAAATAATCTTTATGAACGAGAAATATGTGTGTGTTTAGTTCGCCATTGTACACATCCTCTTGGACACTACACCAGGGTATAGGCATTTATTTTACAACTGCCTCCCCCCCACACACACACATTCAAAAAACACAAATGACTGAATCAGTCACTGCAGTGTAATATTAGAAAGAGACTGTTCGTAGCAGAGTTGTTTTTTTTTTTTTCTTAACCCAACCTATTATTTAGTTGGTCTGTGAACTTTTCTTTAAGTAGGGGAAAGGTCGAGTTGCTGTGCTAGCCTCAAGCTAAGGCAGAGAGAGGCTCACTTCCTAAGACAAAGTAAAAACACTCCGGAGGCTGCCCGAACTAGGTGGAGCTGTGATGCTCTACAAAGCCAGCTCACTCACTCACTCACCTTGGGCGCCTGGCCAGTCTAACTGCCTAAGAGAACAGATAGGGTTTGACTCAAGCAACCTGCTCCTACTAGGAATGCCACATTTTCTGTGGCTCTTAATCTTTCCAAGAAACTCTGCCAATAAATGGAATGCAGAACTTCCAGTCTACAAAGGGACGTATATCTTAGAAGTGGTAATTCAGAACTGCAAATCTAAGCAACATCAAGACAGAAAAATTAATACTGAACCTTCCCTTCCCCGGCTAATAAACGTAAAACGGGTGTGGAAAGAATTCCAGGGACATCTTTCTTCCTCATCTGTCATTTGTAGGCTAGATGACAATATTTTATGGGCATTTACATTTAACAGAAAACACTCGAAATTCAAATGCTGAATTGGACTATTGTTGACTGTTTAATGCTAGTTAAACAGAAATTAATGTGTTTCTATTCACTACGACAGGCCTGGATTCACTTTGTAGACCAGGGTGGCCTAGGATTCAGTGAGTCAAGGATTACTGGTGTGATATATCGCTTTGGGCTTTGTTTATGTATGCCTGGGAACAGGGCCTTATACTATGCCCACAGGCTAACCTTGAACTCCAGACAATCTTTCTGCCTCATTTAGGTTTATTTATTGTTGTTATTTTGAAACAGCAGGGTGTGATGACACACAACTTTAATCTTAGTACCTTAGAAGATAGAGGCAAACAAATCTCTAAATTTGAGGCCTGCCTAGTCTACTTAGTAAGGTCCAAGTCAGCTTTTTTTTTTTTTTTTGAGGAGGAGGAGGAGAAAGGTGACTAAAAGGGTTAAAGGTTCTTAGCGCAAACCTTAGTGACCTGAGTTCAATCCCTGAACCCATATTATAGGAGAAGAAAATTGACTCAAAAGCTGCCCTTTTGGCCTCCCCTGAGCACCATGGGATAATGTACACGTACGCAAAGTAGATATAAGAAAAAGAAAAAACAAAACAAAACCGGGCACAGTGATCCCAGCACTACAGATGCTGAGGCAGGAGGCTGCTGTGACATTGACACTAGCTTGGGCTACACAGGAAGTTGCAAACCAGCTTAAACTGGCTCAGAACAGACCAACCACCCCCACCACCCCCAAAAGGGGCACATTTGCTTTTCTCTTAGAAAGGATTTCAGAGCTTTGAGGGGTATTGAATTTGATTATACTTCCTGTCTTTTTGTAAAACTTCAATCAAAAACTGTTAGTCAACTACGTGAAAAAATAAAGAGGAGCAAGCAGTCTCTTTTGCTCTTTTGGTATGTTTCCAACTTACAGTAAGGGAGAATTGTCTATAATTGACATAAACTCATAATGGTCTATTTCCTGTGAAAGGTCCTAGAGAGACTATACCACCAAAACTACATTTCCCATTATGATATGACAGCAGGATCAGCTGATATTTAATGTTTTAACAGGCATGTTTTTGTTTCACCTCCGGTGGATGGGTGGGTGTGACTATAGCACATGATGCTGTGTGAAGGAAGGAGGCTCTGACTCTAAGGAGCAGAATAATCGACCAAAAAAAAAAAAAAACCTTTAAAATGTCACTTACAGCCCACCATGGGAACTCAAGCCTTTAATCACACACTTGGAAGGTGGATCTCTTTGAGTTCAAAGCCAGCCTAGTCTACAAAGCAAGTTCCAGGACAGCCAGGGCTTGCTCCACATACAAGATCATTCTGGGTGGCTTTAACTTTATTGTCAAGAATAATTCAACAATTCAAACTAATATTGAATCTTCCTCCCGGTTAATAAACGTAATACAGGTATAGAAAGAATTTCAGGGACATCTTTTTTGAGGGTCACCTGAGAGGAGAATCTCAATTGAGAAGCTGCCTCTACCCCTGACAGATCTGAGGGATGGTTTGGCTGTTAACTGATGAGGCAGGGCCCAACCCACTGTGGGCAGCACCTACCCTAGGCAGATGGTCCTGACCTGCATATGAAAGCTAGCCTAGCCAGCTGGCAAACACCCTCTTCATTGCTGCTGCATTTCTCTGTTGTGAAGTAAGTTCCTCGGTTAGAAGTCCTGCTGTGTGCTATAGCAAACAGTCCTGCCTTCAAGTTCCTGCTTTGACTATCATCAGTGATGAACTGCAACTTGGAGTTATCAGAGATCCTGTGGGTCCTTAAGAACCTGGATGTTTCCATCCTATCTTCTCTGTAACTTCTTAATCTATAGTCTGTTTCATGTAAGTAAGGAACCCAGTATTCAGGCAGTTACAGCTAACTCTTCAACATTATTAAGACCTCTGAAGTGGCCATGCAGTGCACACCTGTAACCTAGCAGCTGGGAGATAGAAGATCAGAAGTTTGAGGTCAGCTTCACTGCGCAGCAAGTTAGAGGCCAGTCTGATCTGCAAGAGACCCTATCTCAAAAATAATCTTTTCTAGAGTGGATTTGATATATTAGATAAAAGAAGAGAAATCATAAATATATAGCAAACGTATATCTATGTTATGACTGCATATAACTAGTTTAAAATTAAGAATGGCTTATGTGGGGAGGGTAACACACAAAGGAGTCCCAGATTCATAACACGTGACCAGGACCACAGAATCACCAGAAACCTAAAAACATATCTTCTTCCTTTCTGTTTTTGATTCTCAGAGTGAAATGTCACACTGTACCCGTTATACAGTACCTGCTGGAGAGGCAGCCAATGTCTGCATCAGAGATGAGAGAAAAGAAACATACAGCA